>NW_027052680.1:300000-580180 GCF_949628265.1 Cloeon dipterum | reverse complement strand
AAATCCAGACCAAAACTATCGATTCTCCGTCAAGGAATCGACCAATCATCTGAAGTTTGATGGAATTCCAAGGACGCCCGACCAAAACTATCGAAACTGTGTCAAGGAATCAACCAATCATCTGAAGTTTGATGAAATTCAAGGAAATCCAGACTAAAAATATCGATTCTTCGTCAAGGAATCGACCAATCATCTGAAGTTTGATGGAATTCCAAGAAAGCCCGACCAAAACTATCGAAACTGAGTCAAGGAATCAACCAATCATCTGAAGTTTGATGAAATTTCAGGAAATCCAGACTAAAACTATCGATTCTTCATCAAGGAATCGACCAATCATCTGAAGTTTGATGAAATTCAAAGAAAGCCAGACCAAAACTATCGATTCTTCGTCAAGGAATCTACCAACCATCTGAAGTTTGATGAATTTCCAGGAAATCCAGACCAAAACTATCGATACTTTGTCAAGGAATCAACCAATCATCAGAAGTTTGATGAAATTCCAAGAAAGTAAGACCAAAACTATCGATATTTCGTCAAGGAATCGACCAATCATCTGAAGTTTGATGAAATTCAACGATAGCCAGACCAAAACTATAGATTCTTCGTCAAGGAATCTAAAAATCATCTGAAGTTTGATGAAATTCCAGGAAATCCAGACTAAAACTATCGATTCTTTGTCAAGGAATTGACCAATCTTTTGTAGTTTGATTCAACGAAAGCCAGACCAAAACTATCGATTCTTCGTCAAGGAAACGACCAATCATCTGAGGTTTGATGAAACTCGAAGAAAGCCAGACCAAAACTATCGATTCTTCGTCAAGGAATCGACCAATCATCTGAAGTTTGATGAAATTCAAAGAAAGCAAGACCAAAACTATCGATTCTTCGTCAAGGAATCGACCAATCATCTGAAATTTGATGAAATTCAAAGAAAGCAAGACCAAAACTATCGATTCTTCCTCAAGGAATCGATCAATCAACTTAGGTTTGATGAAATTCCAAGAAAGCCAGACCAAAACTATCGATTCTTCGTCAAGGAATCGACCAATCATCTGAAGTTTGATGAAATTCCAAGAAAGCCAGACCAAAACTATCGATTCTACCTCAAGGAATCGACCAATCATCTGAAGTTTGATGAAATTCAAACAAAGCCAGACCAAAAATATCTATTCTTCCTCAAGGAATCGACCAAACATCTGAAGTTTGATGAAATTCAAAGAAAGCCAGACCAAAACTATCGATTCTTCCTCAAGGAATCGAACAATCAACTTAGGTTTGATGAAATTCTAAGAAAGCCAGACTAAAACTATCGATTCTTCCTCAAGGAATCGAACAATCAACTTAGGTTTGATGAAATTCCAAGAAAGCCAGACCAAAACTATCGATTCTACCTCAAGGAATCGACCAATCATCTGAAGTTTGATGAAATTAAAAAAAAAGCCAGACCAAAACTATCGATTCTTCGTCAAGGAATCAACCAATCATCTGAAGTTTGATGGAATTTCAAGAAAGCCAGACCAAAACTATCGATTCTTCCTCAAGGAATCGAACAATCAACTTAGGTTTGATGAAATTCTAAGAAAGCAAGACCAAAACTATCGATTCTTCCTCAAGGAATCGAACAATCAACTTAGGTTTGATGAAATTCCAAGAAAGCCAGACCAAAACTATCGATTCTACCTCAAGGAATCGACCAATCATCTGAAGTTTGATGAAATTAAAAAAAAAGCCAGACCAAAACTATCGATTCTTCGTCAAGGAATCGACCAAACATCTGAAGTTTGATGAAATTCAAAGAAAGCCAGACCAAAACTATCGATTCTTCCTCAAGGAATCGAACAATCAACTTAGGTTTGATGAAATTCTAAGAAAGCAAGACCAAAACTATCGATTCTTCCTCAAGGAATCGAACAATCAACTTAGGTTTGATGAAATTCCAAGAAAGCCAGACCAAAACTATCGATTCTTCGTCAAGGAATCGACCAATCATCTGAAGTTTGATGAAATTCCAAGAAAGCCAGACCAAAACTATCGATTCTTCGTCAAGGAATCGACCAATCATCTGAAGTTTGATAAAATTCAAAGAAAGCCTGACCAAAAATATAGATTCTTCGTCAAGGAATCTACCAACCATCTGAAGTTTGATGAAATTCCAGGAAATCCAGACCAAAACTATCGATTCTCCGTCAAGGAATCGACCAATCATCTGAAGTTTGATGGAATTCCAAGGACGCCCGACCAAAACTATCGAAACTGTGTCAAGGAATCAACCAATCATCTGAAGTTTGATGAAATTCAAGGAAATCCAGACTAAAAATATCGATTCTTCGTCAAGGAATCGACCAATCATCTGAAGTTTGATGGAATTCCAAGAAAGCCCGACCAAAACTATCGAAACTGAGTCAAGGAATCAACCAATCATCTGAAGTTTGATGAAATTCCAGGAAATCCAGACTAAAACTATCGATTCTTCATCAAGGAATCGACCAATCATCTGAAGTTTGATGAAATTCAAAGAAAGCCAGACCAAAACTATCGATTCTTCGTCAAGGAATCTACCAACCATCTGAAGTTTGATGAATTTCCAGGAAATCCAGACCAAAACTATCGATACTTTGTCAAGGAATCAACCAATCATCAGAAGTTTGATGAAATTCCAAGAAAGTAAGACCAAAACTATCGATATTTCGTCAAGGAATCGACCAATCATCTGAAGTTTGATGAAATTCAACGATAGCCAGACCAAAACTATAGATTCTTCGTCAAGGAATCTAAAAATCATCTGAAGTTTGATGAAATTCCAGGAAATCCAGACTAAAACTATCGATTCTTTGTCAAGGAATTGACCAATCTTTTGTAGTTTGATTCAACGAAAGCCAGACCAAAACTATCGATTCTTCGTCAAGGAAACGACCAATCATCTGAGGTTTGATGAAACTCGAAGAAAGCCAGACCAAAACTATCGATTCTTCGTCAAGGAATCGACCAATCATCTGAAGTTTGATGAAATTCAAAGAAAGCCAGACCAAAACTATCGATTCTTCGTCAAGGAATCGACCAATCATCTGAAATTTGATGAAATTCAAAGAAAGCAAGACCAAAACTATCGATTCTTCCTCAAGGAATCGAACAATCAACTTAGGTTTGATGAAATTCCAAGAAAGCCAGACCAAAACTATCGATTCTTCGTCAAGGAATCGACCAATCATCTGAAGTTTGATGAAATTCCAAGAAAGCCAGACCAAAACTATCGATTCTACCTCAAGGAATCGACCAATCATCTGAAGTTTGATGAAATTCAAACAAAGCCAGACCAAAAATATCTATTCTTCCTCAAGGAATCGACCAAACATCTGAAGTTTGATGAAATTCAAAGAAAGCCAGACCAAAACTATCGATTCTTCCTCAAGGAATCGAACAATCAACTTAGGTTTGATGAAATTCTAAGAAAGCCAGACTAAAACTATCGATTCTTCGTCAAGGAATCGACCAATCATCTGAAGTTTGATGAAATTCCAAGAAAGCCAGACCAAAACTATCGATTCTACCTCAAGGAATCGACCAATCATCTGAAGTTTGATGAAATTAAAAAAAAAGCCAGACCAAAACTATCGATTCTTCGTCAAGGAATCAACCAATCATCTGAAGTTTGATGGAATTTCAAGAAAGCCAGACCAAAACTATCGATTCTTCGTCAAGGAATCGACCAATCATCTGAAGTTTGATGAAATTCCAAGAAAGCCAGACCAAAACTATCGATTCTTCGTCAAGGAATCGATCAATCATCAGAAGTTTGATGAAATTCCAAGAAAGCCAGACCAAAACTATCGATTCTTCGTCAAGGAATCGACCAATCATCTGAAGTTTGATGAAATTCAAAGAAAGCCTGACCAAAAATATAGATTCTTCGTCAAGGAATCTACCAATCATCTGAAGTTTGATGAAATTCCAGGAAATCCGGACTAAAACTATCGATTCTTCGTCAAGGAATCAACCAATCATCTGAAGTTTGATGGAATTTCAAGAAAGCCAGAACAAAACTATCGATTCTTCGTCAAGGAATCGAACAATCAACTTTAGGTTTGATGGAATTCCAAGAAAGCCAGACTAAAACTATCGATTCTTCGTCAAGGAATCGACCAATCATCAGAAGTTTGATGAAATTCCGAGAAAGCCAGACCAAAACTATCGATTCTTCGTCAAGGAATCAACCAATCATCAGAAGTTTGATGAAATTCCATGAAAGCCAGACCAAAACTATCGATTCTTTGTCAAGGAATCGACCAATCATCTGAAGTTTTATGAAATTCCAAGAAAGCCAGACCAAAACTATCGATTCTTCCTCAAGGAATCGACCAATCATCTGAAGTTTGATGAAATTCAAAGAAAGCCAGACCAAAACTATCGATTCTTCGTCAAGGAATCTACCAACCATCTGAAGTTTGATGAATTTCCAGGAAATCCAGACCAAAACTATCGATTCTCCCTCAAGGAATCGACCAATCATCTGAAGTTTGATGGAATTCAAAGAAAGCCCGACAGAAACTTTCGATACTTTGTCAAGGAATCAACCAATCATCTGAAGTTTGATGAAATTCCAGGAAATCCTGACTAAAACTATCGATTCTTCATCAAGGAATCGACCAATCATCTGAAGTTTGAAGGAATTCCAAGAAAGCCCGACCAAACCTATCGATACTTTGTCAAGGAATCAACCAATCATCAGAAGTTTGATGAAATTCCAAGAAAGTAAGACCAAAACTATCGATATTTCGTCAAGGAATCAACCAATCATCTGAAGTTTGATGAAATTCCAAGAAAGCCAGACCAAAACTATCGATTCTTCGTCAAGGAATCGACCAATCATCTGAAGTTTGATGGAATTTCAAAAAAGCCAGACCAAAACTATCGATTCTTCGTCAAGGAATCGACCAATCATCTGAAGTTTGATGAAATTCCAAGAAAGCCAGACCAAAACTATCGATTCTTCCTCAAGGAATCAACCAATCATCTGCAGTTTGATGAAATTAATAGAAAGACAGACCAAAACTATCGATTCTTCCTCAAGGAATCGACCAATCATCTGAAGTTTGTAGAAGGTCCAAGAAAGCCAGACCAAAACTATCGATTCATCGTCAAGGAATCGACCAATCATCTGAAGTTTGATGAAATTCAAAGAAAGCAAGACCAAAACTATCGATACTTCGTCAATTAATCGAACAATCATCTGAAGTTTGATGAAATTCCAAGAAAGCCAGACCTAAACTATCGATTCTTCGTCAAGGAATCGACCAATCATCAGAAGTTTGATGAAATTCCAAGAAAGCCAGACCAAAACTATCGATTCTTCGTCAAGGAATCGATCAATCATCAGAAGTTTGATGAAATTCCAAGAAAGCCAGACCAAAACTATCGATTCTTCGTCAAGGAATCGACCAATCATCTGAAGTTTGATAAAATTCAAAGAAAGCCTGACCAAAAATATAGATTCTTCGTCAAGGAATCTACCAACCATCTGAAGTTTGATGAAATTCCAGGAAATCCAGACCAAAACTATCGATTCTCCGTCAAGGAATCGACCAATCATCTGAAGTTTGATGGAATTCCAAGGACGCCCGACCAAAACTATCGAAACTGTGTCAAGGAATCAACCAATCATCTGAAGTTTGATGAAATTCAAGGAAATCCAGACTAAAAATATCGATTCTTCGTCAAGGAATCGACCAATCATCTGAAGTTTGATGGAATTCCAAGAAAGCCCGACCAAAACTATCGAAACTGAGTCAAGGAATCAACCAATCATCTGAAGTTTGATGAAATTCCAGGAAATCCAGACTAAAACTATCGATTCTTCATCAAGGAATCGACCAATCATCTGAAGTTTGATGGAATTTCAAGAAAGCCAGACCAAAACTATCGATTCTTCCTCAAGGAATCGACCAATCATCTGAAGTTTGATGGAATTCCAAGAAAGCCCGACCAAACCTATCGATTCTTCTTCAAGGAATCAACCAATCATCTGAAGTTTGATGAAATTAAAAGAAAGCCAGACCAAAACTATCGATTCTTCGTCAAGGAATCGACGAATCATCTGAAGTTTGATGGAATTTCAAGAAAGCCAGACCAAAACTATCGATTCTTCCTCAAGGAATCGACCAATCATCTGAAGTTTGATGAAATTCCAAGAAAGCCAGACCAAAACTATCGATTCTTCGTCAAGGAATCGACCAATCATCTGAAGTTTGATGAAATTCAAAGAAAGCCTGACCAAAAATATAGATTCTTCGTCAAGGAATCTACCTATCATCTGAAGTTTGATGAAATTCCAGGAAATCCGGACTAAAACTATCGATTCTTCGTCAAGGAATTGACCAATCATCTGAAGTTTGATGGAATTCCAAGAAAGCTTGACCAAAACTATAGATTCTTCGTCAAGGAATCTACCAATCATCTGAAGTTTGATGAAACTCCAGGAAATACAGACCAAAACTATCGATATTTTGTCAAGGAATCGACCAATCATCTGAAGTTTGATGAAATTCAAAGAAAGCCAGACCAAAACTATCGATACTTCGTCAAGGAATCGAACAATCATCTGAAGTTTGATAAAATTCAAAGAAAGCCTGACCAAAAATATAGATTCTTCGTCAAGGAATCTACCAACCATCTGAAGTTTGATGAAATTCCAGGAAATCCAGACCAAAACTATCGATTCTCCGTCAAGGAATCTACCAACCATCTGAAGTTTGATGAAATTAAAAGAAAGACAGACCAAAACTATCGATTCTTCGTCAAGGAATCGACCAATCATCTGAAGTTTGATGAAATTACAGGAAAGCCAGACCAAAAATATCGATCCTTCCTCAAGGAATCGACCAATCATCTGAAGTTTGTAGAAGGTCCAAGAAAGCCAGACCAAAACCATCGATTCATCGTCAAGGAATCGACCAATCATCTGAAGTTTGATGAAATTCAAAGAAAGCAAGACCAAAACTATCGATACTTCGTCAAGGAATCGAACAATCATCTGAAGTTTGATGAAATTCCAAGAAAGCAAGACCAAAACTATCGATTCTTCGTCAAGGATCGATCAATCATCAGAAGTTTGATGAAATTCCAAGAAAGCCAGACTAAAACTATCGATTCTTCGTCAAGGAATCGACCAATCATCTGAAGTTTGATGAAATTCAAAGAAAGCCTGACCAAAAATATAGATTCTTCGTCAAGGAGTCTACCAATCATCTGAAGTTTGATGAAATTCCAGGAAATCCGGACTAAAACTATCGATTCTTCGTCAAGGAATTGACCAATCATCTGAAGTTTGATGGAATTCCAAGAAAGCCCGACCAAAACTATAGATTCTTCGTCAAGGAATCTACCAATCATCTGAAGTTTGATGAAACTCCAGGAAATACAGACCAAAACTATCGATATTTTGTCAAGGAATCGACCAATCATCTGAAGTTTGATGAAATAACAGGAAAGCCAGACCAAAAATATCGATCCTTCCTCAAGGAATCAACCAATCATCTGAAGTTTGTAGAAGGTCCAAGAAAGCCAGACCAAAACTATCGATTCATCGTCAAGGAATCGACCAATCATCTGAAGTTTGATGAAATTCAAAGAAAGCCAGACCAAAACTATCGATACTTCGTCAAGGAATCGAATAATCAACTTAGGTTTTATGGAATTCCAAGAAAGCCAGACTAAAACTATCGATTCTTCGTCAAGGAATCGACCAATCATCTGAAGTTTGATGGAATTTCAAGAAAGCCAGACCAAAACTATCGATTCTTCCTCAAGGAATCGACCAATCATCTGAAGTTTGATGAAATTCCAAGAAAGCCAGACCAAAACTATCGATTCTTCGTCAAGGAATCGATCAATCATCAGAAGTTTGATGAAATTCCAAGAAAGCCAGACCAAAACTATCGATTCTTCGTCAAGGAATCGACCAATCATCTGAAGTTTGATGAAATTCAAAGAAAGCCTGACCAAAAATATAGATTCTTCGTCAAGGAATCTACCAATCATCTGAAGTTTGATGAAATTCCAGGAAATCCGGACTAAAACTATCGATTCTTCGTCAAGGAATTGACCAATCATCTGAAGTTTGATGGAATTCCAAGAAAGCTTGACCAAAACTATAGATTCTTCGTCAAGGAATCTACCAATCATCTGAAGTTTGATGAAACTCCAGGAAATACAGACCAAAACTATCGATATTTTGTCAAGGAATCGACCAATCATCTGAAGTTTGATGAAATTCAAAGAAAGCCAGACCAAAACTATCGATACTTCGTCAAGGAATCGAACAATCATCTGAAGTTTGATAAAATTCAAAGATAGCCTGACCAAAAATATAGATTCTTCGTCAAGGAATCTACCAACCATCTGAAGTTTGATGAAATTCCAGGAAATCCAGACCAAAACTATCGATTCTCCGTCAAGGAATCTACCAACCATCTGAAGTTTGATGAAATTAAAAGAAAGCCAGACCAAAACTATCGATTCTTCGTCAAGGAATCGACCAATCATCTGAAGTTTGATGAAATTACAGGAAAGCCAGACCAAAAATATCGATCCTTCCTCAAGGAATCGACCAATCATCTGAAGTTTGTAGAAGGTCCAAGAAAGCCAGACCAAAACCATCGATTCATCGTCAAGGAATCGACCAATCATCTGAAGTTTGATGAAATTCAAAGAAAGCAAGACCAAAACTATCGATACTTCGTCAAGGAATCGAACAATCATCTGAAGTTTGATGAAATTCCAAGAAAGCCAGACCAAAACTATCGATTCTTCGTCAAGGATCGATCAATCATCAGAAGTTTGATGAAATTCCAAGAAAGCCAGACTAAAACTATCGATTCTTCGTCAAGGAATCGACCAATCATCTGAAGTTTGATGAAATTCAAAGAAAGCCTGACCAAAAATATAGATTCTTCGTCAAGGAGTCTACCAATCATCTGAAGTTTGATGAAATTCCAGGAAATCCGGACTAAAACTATCGATTCTTCGTCAAGGAATTGACCAATCATCTGAAGTTTGATGGAATTCCAAGAAAGCCCGACCAAAACTATAGATTCTTCGTCAAGGAATCTACCAATCATCTGAAGTTTGATGAAACTCCAGGAAATACAGACCAAAACTATCGATATTTTGTCAAGGAATCGACCAATCATCTGAAGTTTGATGAAATAACAGGAAAGCCAGACCAAAAATATCGATCCTTCCTCAAGGAATCAACCAATCATCTGAAGTTTGTAGAAGGTCCAAGAAAGCCAGACCAAAACTATCGATTCATCGTCAAGGAATCGACCAATCATCTGAAGTTTGATGAAATTCAAAGAAAGCCAGACCAAAACTATCGATACTTCGTCAAGGAATCGAACAATCAACTTAGGTTTGATGGAATTCCAAGAAAGCCAGACTAAAACTATCGATTCTTCGTCAAGGAATCGACCAATCATCTGAAGTTTGATGAAATTCCAAGAAAGCCAGACCAAAACTATCGATTCTTCGTCAAGGAATCGACCAATCATCAGAAGTTTGATGAAATTCCAGGAAAGCCAGACCAAAACGATCGATTCTTCGACAAGGAATCGACCAATCATCTGAAGTTTTATGAAATTCCAAGAAAGCCAGACCAAAACTATCGATTCTTCGTCAAGGAATCTACCAACCATCTGGAATTTGATGAAATTCCAGGAAATCCAGACCAAAACTATCGATTCTTCGTCAAGGAATCGACCAATCATCAGAAGTTTGATGAAATTCCAAGAAAGCCAGACCAAAACTATCGATACTTCGTCAAGGAATCAACCAATCATCTGTAGTTTGATGAAATTCCAGGAAAGCCAGACCAAAAATATCTATTCTTCGTCAAGGAATCGACCAATCAACTGAAGTTTGATGAAATTCAAAGAAAGCCAGACCAAAACTATCGATTCTTCGTCAAGGAATAGACCAATCATCTGAAGTTTGATGAAAATCAAAGAAAGCCAGACCAAAACTATCGATTCTTCGTCAAGGAATCGACCAATCATCTGAAGTTTGATGAAATTCAACGATAGCCAGACCAAAACTATAGATTCTTCGTCAAGGAATCTACCAACCATCTGGAATTTGATGAAATTCCAGGAAATCCAGACCAAAACTATCGATTCTTCGTCAAGGAATCGACCAATCATCAGAAGTTTGATGAAATTCCAAGAAAGCCAGACCAAAACTATCGATTCTTCGTCAAGGAATCGATCAATCATCAGAAGTTTGATGAAATTCCAAGAAAGCCAGACCAAAACTATCGATTCTTCGTCAAGGAATCGATCAATCATCAGAAGTTTGATGAAATTCCAAGAAAGCCAGACCAAAACTATCGATTCTTCGTCAAGGAATCGACCAATCATCTGAAGTTTGATGAAATTCAAAGAAAGCCTGACCAAAAATGTAGATTCTTCGTCAAGGAATCTACCAATCATCTGAAGTTTGATGAAATTCCAGGAAATCCGGACTAAAACTATCGATTCTTCGTCAAGGAATTGACCAGTCATCTGAAGTTTGATGGAATTTCAAGAAAGCCAGACCAAAACTATCGATTCTTCGTCAAGGAATCGAACAATCAACTTTAGGTTTGATGGAATTCCAAGAAAGCCAGACTAAAACTATCGATTCTTCGTCAAGGAATCGACCAATCATCTGAAGTTTGATGAAATTCCGAGAAAGCCAGACCAAAACTATCGATTCTTCGTCAAGGAATCGACCAATCATCAGAAGTTTGATGAAATTCCATGAAAGCCAGACCAAAACTATCGATTCTTCGTCAAGGAATCGACCAATCATCTGAAGTTTTATGAAATTCCAAGAAAGCCAGACCAAAACTATCGATTCTTCCTCAAGGAATCGACCAATCATCTGAAGTTTGATGAAATTCAAAGAAAGCCAGACCAAAACTATCGATTCTTCGTCAAGGAATCTACCAACCATCTGAAGTTTGATGAATTTGCAGGAAATCCAGACCAAAACTATCGATACTTTGTCAAGGAATCAACCAATCATCAGAAGTTTGATGAAATTCCAAGAAAGTAAGACCAAAACTATCGATATTTCGTCAAGGAATCGACCAATCATCTGAAGTTTGATGAAATTCAACGATAGCCAGACCAAAACTATAGATTCTTCGTCAAGGAATCTAAAAATCATCTGAAGTTTGATGAAATTCCAGGAAATCCAGACTAAAACTATCGATTCTTTGTCAAGGAATTGACCAATCTTTTGTAGTTTGATTCAACGAAAGCCAGACCAAAACTATCGATTCTTCGTCAAGGAAACGACCAATCATCTGAGGTTTGATGAAACTCGAAGAAAGCCAGACCAAAACTATCGATTCTTCGTCAAGGAATCGACCAATCATCTGAAGTTTGATGAAATTCAAAGAAAGCAAGACCAAAACTATCGATTCTTCGTCAAGGAATCAACCAATCATCTGAAATTTGATGAAATTCAAAGAAAGCAAGACCAAAACTATCGATTCTTCCTCAAGGAATCGAACAATCAACTTAGGTTTGATGAAATTCCAAGAAAGCCAGACCAAAACTATCGATTCTTCGTCAAGGAATCGACCAATCATCTGAAGTTTGATGAAATTCCAAGAAAGCCAGACCAAAACTATCGATTCTACCTCAAGGAATCGACCAATCATCTGAAGTTTGATGAAATTCAAACAAAGCCAGACCAAAAATATCTATTCTTCCTCAAGGAATCGACCAAACATCTGAAGTTTGATGAAATTCAAAGAAAGCCAGACCAAAACTATCGATTCTTCCTCAAGGAATCGAACAATCAACTTAGGTTTGATGAAATTCTAAGAAAGCCAGACTAAAACTATCGATTCTTCGTCAAGGAATCGACCAATCATCTGAAGTTTGATGAAATTCCAAGAAAGCCAGACCAAAACTATCGATTCTACCTCAAGGAATCGACCAATCATCTGAAGTTTGATGAAATTAAAAAAAAAGCCAGACCAAAACTATCGATTCTTCGTCAAGGAATCAACCAATCATCTGAAGTTTGATGGAATTTCAAGAAAGCCAGACCAAAACTATCGATTCTTCGTCAAGGAATCGACCAATCATCTGAAGTTTGATGAAATTCCAAGAAAGCCAGACCAAAACTATCGATTCTTCGTCAAGGAATCGACCAATCATCTGAAGTTTGATGAAATTCAAAGAAAGCCTGACCAAAAATATAGATTCTTCGTCAAGGAATCTACCAATCATCTGAAGTTTGATGAAATTCCAAGAAAGCCAGACAACAACTATCGATTCTTCGTCAAGGAATCGATCAATCATCAGAAGTTTGATGAAATTCCAAGAAAGCCAGACCAAAACTATCGATTCTTCGTCAAGGAATCGACCAATCATCTGAAGTTTGATGAAATTCAAAGAAAGCCTGACCAAAACTATCGATTCTTCCTCAAGGAATCGAACAATCAACTTAGGTTTGATGAAATTCTAAGAAAGCCAGACTAAAACTATCGATTCTTCGTCAAGGAATCGACCAATCATCTGAAGTTTGATGAAATTCCAAGAAAGCCAGACCAAAACTATCGATTCTACCTCAAGGAATCGACCAATCATCTGAAGTTTGATGAAATTAAAAGAAAGCCAGACCAAAACTATCGATTCTTCGTCAAGGAATCAACCAATCATCTGAAGTTTGATGGAATTTCAAGAAAGCCAGACCAAAACTATCGATTCTTCGTCAAGGAATCGACCAATCATCTGAAGTTTGATGAAATTCCAAGAAAGCCAGACCAAAACTATCGATTCTTCGTCAAGGAATCGATCAATCATCAGAAGTTTGATGGAATTCCAAGAAAGCTTGACCAAAACTATAGATTCTTCGTCAAGGAATCTACCAATCATCTGAAGTTTGATGAAACTCCAGGAAATACAGACCAAAACTATCGATATTTTGTCAAGGAATCGACCAATCATCTGAAGTTTGATGAAATTCAAAGAAAGCCAGACCAAAACTATCGATACTTCGTCAAGGAATCGAACAATCATCTGAAGTTTGATAAAATTCAAAGATAGCCTGACCAAAAATATAGATTCTTCGTCAAGGAATCTACCAACCATCTGAAGTTTGATGAAATTCCAGGAAATCCAGACCAAAACTATCGATTCTCCGTCAAGGAATCTACCAACCATCTGAAGTTTGATGAAATTAAAAGAAAGCCAGACCAAAACTATCGATTCTTCGTCAAGGAATCGACCAATCATCTGAAGTTTGATGAAATTACAGGAAAGCCAGACCAAAAATATCGATCCTTCCTCAAGGAATCGACCAATCATCTGAAGTTTGTAGAAGGTCCAAGAAAGCCAGACCAAAACCATCGATTCATCGTCAAGGAATCGACCAATCATCTGAAGTTTGATGAAATTCAAAGAAAGCAAGACCAAAACTATCGATACTTCGTCAAGGAATCGAACAATCATCTGAAGTTTGATGAAATTCCAAGAAAGCCAGACCAAAACTATCGATTCTTCGTCAAGGATCGATCAATCATCAGAAGTTTGATGAAATTCCAAGAAAGCCAGACTAAAACTATCGATTCTTCGTCAAGGAATCGACCAATCATCTGAAGTTTGATGAAATTCAAAGAAAGCCTGACCAAAAATATAGATTCTTCGTCAAGGAATCTACCAATCATCTGAAGTTTGATGAAATTCCAGGAAATCCGGACTAAAACTATCGATTCTTCGTCAAGGAATTGACCAATCATCTGAAGTTTGATGGAATTCCAAGAAAGCCCGACCAAAACTATAGATTCTTCGTCAAGGAATCTACCAATCATCTGAAGTTTGATGAAACTCCAGGAAATACAGACCAAAACTATCGATATTTTGTCAAGGAATCGACCAATCATCTGAAGTTTGATGAAATAACAGGAAAGCCAGACCAAAAATATCGATCCTTCCTCAAGGAATCAACCAATCATCTGAAGTTTGTAGAAGGTCCAAGAAAGCCAGACCAAAACTATCGATTCATCGTCAAGGAATCGACCAATCATCTGAAGTTTGATGAAATTCAAAGAAAGCCAGACCAAAACTATCGATACTTCGTCAAGGAATCGAACAATCAACTTAGGTTTGATGGAATTCCAAGAAAGCCAGACTAAAACTATCGATTCTTCGTCAAGGAATCGACCAATCATCTGAAGTTTGATGAAATTCCAAGAAAGCCAGACCAAAACTATCGATTCTTCGTCAAGGAATCGACCAATCATCAGAAGTTTGATGAAATTCCAGGAAAGCCAGACCAAAACGATCGATTCTTCGACAAGGAATCGACCAATCATCTGAAGTTTTATGAAATTCCAAGAAAGCCAGACCAAAACTATCGATTCTTCGTCAAGGAATCTACCAACCATCTGGAATTTGATGAAATTCCAGGAAATCCAGACCAAAACTATCGATTCTTCGTCAAGGAATCGACCAATCATCAGAAGTTTGATGAAATTCCAAGAAAGCCAGACCAAAACTATCGATACTTCGTCAAGGAATCAACCAATCATCTGTAGTTTGATGAAATTCCAGGAAAGCCAGACCAAAAATATCTATTCTTCGTCAAGGAATCGACCAATCAACTGAAGTTTGATGAAATTCAAAGAAAGCCAGACCAAAACTATCGATTCTTCGTCAAGGAATAGACCAATCATCTGAAGTTTGATGAAAATCAAAGAAAGCCAGACCAAAACTATCGATTCTTCGTCAAGGAATCGACCAATCATCTGAAGTTTGATGAAATTCAACGATAGCCAGACCAAAACTATAGATTCTTCGTCAAGGAATCTACCAACCATCTGGAATTTGATGAAATTCCAGGAAATCCAGACCAAAACTATCGATTCTACGTCAAGGAATCGACCAATCATCAGAAGTTTGATGAAATTCCAAGAAAGCCAGACCAAAACTATCGATTCTTCGTCAAGGAATCGATCAATCATCAGAAGTTTGATGAAATTCCAAGAAAGCCAGACCAAAACTATCGATTCTTCGTCAAGGAATCGATCAATCATCAGAAGTTTGATGAAATTCCAAGAAAGCCAGACCAAAACTATCGATTCTTCGTCAAGGAATCGACCAATCATCTGAAGTTTGATGAAATTCAAAGAAAGCCTGACCAAAAATGTAGATTCTTCGTCAAGGAATCTACCAATCATCTGAAGTTTGATGAAATTCCAGGAAATCCGGACTAAAACTATCGATTCTTCGTCAAGGAATTGACCAGTCATCTGAAGTTTGATGGAATTTCAAGAAAGCCAGACCAAAACTATCGATTTTTCGTCAAGGAATCGAACAATCAACTTTAGGTTTGATGGAATTCCAAGAAAGCCAGACTAAAACTATCGATTCTTCGTCAAGGAATCGACCAATCATCTGAAGTTTGATGAAATTCCGAGAAAGCCAGACCAAAACTATCGATTCTTCGTCAAGGAATCGACCAATCATCAGAAGTTTGATGAAATTCCATGAAAGCCAGACCAAAACTATCGATTCTTCGTCAAGGAATCGACCAATCATCTGAAGTTTTATGAAATTCCAAGAAAGCCAGACCAAAACTATCGATTCTTCCTCAAGGAATCGACCAATTATCTGAAGTTTGATGAAATTCAAAGAAAGCCAGACCAAAACTATCGATTCTTCGTCAAGGAATCTACCAACCATCTGAAGTTTGATGAATTTCCAGGAAATCCAGACCAAAACTATCGATACTTTGTCAAGGAATCAACCAATCATCAGAAGTTTGATGAAATTCCAAGAAAGTAAGACCAAAACTATCGATATTTCGTCAAGGAATCGACCAATCATCTGAAGTTTGATGAAATTCAACGATAGCCAGACCAAAACTATAGATTCTTCGTCAAGGAATCTAAAAATCATCTGAAGTTTGATGAAATTCCAGGAAATCCAGACTAAAACTATCGATTCTTTGTCAAGGAATTGACCAATCTTTTGTAGTTTGATTCAACGAAAGCCAGACCAAAACTATCGATTCTTCGTCAAGGAAACGACCAATCATCTGAGGTTTGATGAAACTCGAAGAAAGCCAGACCAAAACTATCGATTCTTCGTCAAGGAATCGACCAATCATCTGAAGTTTGATGAAATTCAAAGAAAGCAAGACCAAAACTATCGATTCTTCGTCAAGGAATCAACCAATCATCTGAAATTTGATGAAATTCAAAGAAAGCAAGACCAAAACTATCGATTCTTCCTCAAGGAATCGAACAATCAACTTAGGTTTGATGAAATTCCAAGAAAGCCAGACCAAAACTATCGATTCTTCGTCAAGGAATCGACCAATCATCTGAAGTTTGATGAAATTCCAAGAAAGCCAGACCAAAACTATCGATTCTACCTCAAGGAATCGACCAATCATCTGAAGTTTGATGAAATTCAAACAAAGCCAGACCAAAAATATCTATTCTTCCTCAAGGAATCGACCAAACATCTGAAGTTTGATGAAATTCAAAGAAAGCCAGACCAAAACTATCGATTCTTCCTCAAGGAATCGAACAATCAACTTAGGTTTGATGAAATTCTAAGAAAGCCAGACTAAAACTATCGATTCTTCGTCAAGGAATCGACCAATCATCTGAAGTTTGATGAAATTCCAAGAAAGCCAGACCAAAACTATCGATTCTACCTCAAGGAATCGACCAATCATCTGAAGTTTGATGAAATTAAAAAAAAAGCCAGACCAAAACTATCGATTCTTCGTCAAGGAATCAACCAATCATCTGAAGTTTGATGGAATTTCAAGAAAGCCAGACCAAAACTATCGATTCTTCGTCAAGGAATCGACCAATCATCTGAAGTTTGATGAAATTCCAAGAAAGCCAGACCAAAACTATCGATTCTTCGTCAAGGAATCGATCAATCATCAGAAGTTTGATGAAATTCCAAGAAAGCCAGACCAAAACTATCGATTCTTCGTCAAGGAATCGACCAATCATCTGAAGTTTGATGAAATTCAAAGAAAGCCTGACCAAAAATATAGATTCTTCGTCAAGGAATCTACCAATCATCTGAAGTTTGATGAAATTCCAAGAAAGCCAGACAACAACTATCGATTCTTCGTCAAGGAATCGATCAATCATCAGAAGTTTGATGAAATTCCAAGAAAGCCAGACCAAAACTATCGATTCTTCGTCAAGGAATCGACCAATCATCTGAAGTTTGATGAAATTCAAAGAAAGCCTGACCAAAACTATCGATTCTTCCTCAAGGAATCGAACAATCAACTTAGGTTTGATGAAATTCTAAGAAAGCCAGACTAAAACTATCGATTCTTCGTCAAGGAATCGACCAATCATCTGAAGTTTGATGAAATTCCAAGAAAGCCAGACCAAAACTATCGATTCTACCTCAAGGAATCGACCAATCATCTGAAGTTTGATGAAATTAAAAGAAAGCCAGACCAAAACTATCGATTCTTCGTCAAGGAATCAACCAATCATCTGAAGTTTGATGGAATTTCAAGAAAGCCAGACCAAAACTATCGATTCTTCGTCAAGGAATCGACCAATCATCTGAAGTTTGATGAAATTCCAAGAAAGCCAGACCAAAACTATCGATTCTTCGTCAAGGAATCGATCAATCATCAGAAGTTTGATGAAATTCCAAGAAAGCCAGACCAAAACTATCGATTCTTCGTCAAGGAATCGACCAATCATCTGAAGTTTGATGAAATTCAAAGAAAGCCTGACCAAAAATGTAGATTCTTCGTCAAGGAATCTACCAATCATCTGAAGTTTGATGAAATTCCAGGAAATCCGGACTAAAACTATCGATTCTTCGTCAAGGAATTGACCAGTCATCTGAAGTTTGATGGAATTTCAAGAAAGCCAGACCAAAACTATCGATTCTTCGTCAAGGAATCGAACAATCAACTTTAGGTTTGATGGAATTCCAAGAAAGCCAGACTAAAACTATCGATTCTTCGTCAAGGAATCGACCAATCATCTGAAGTTTGATGAAATTCCGAGAAAGCCAGACCAAAACTATCGATTCTTCGTCAAGGAATCGACCAATCATCAGAAGTTTGATGAAATTCCATGAAAGCCAGACCAAAACTATCGATTCTTCGTCAAGGAATCGACCAATCATCTGAAGTTTTATGAAATTCCAAGAAAGCCAGACCAAAACTATCGATTCTTCCTCAAGGAATCGACCAATCATCTGAAGTTTGATGAAATTCAAAGAAAGCCAGACCAAAACTATCGATTCTTCGTCAAGGAATCTACCAACCATCTGAAGTTTGATGAATTTCCAGGAAAACCAGACCAAAACTATCGATACTTTGTCAAGGAATCAACCAATCATCAGAAGTTTGATGAAATTCCAAGAAAGTAAGACCAAAACTATCGATATTTCGTCAAGGAATCGACCAATCATCTGAAGTTTGATGAAATTCAACGATAGCCAGACCAAAACTATAGATTCTTCGTCAAGGAATCTAAAAATCATCTGAAGTTTGATGAAATTCCAGGAAATCCAGACTAAAACTATCGATTCTTTGTCAAGGAATTGACCAATCTTTTGTAGTTTGATTCAACGAAAGCCAGACCAAAACTATCGATTCTTCGTCAAGGAAACGACCAATCATCTGAGGTTTGATGAAACTCGAAGAAAGCTAGACCAAAACTATCGATTCTTCGTCAAGGAATCGACCAATCATCTGAAGTTTGATGAAATTCCAAGAAAGCCAGACCAAAACTATCGATTCTTCGTCAAGGAATCGACCAATCATCTGAAATTTGATGAAATTCCAAGAAAGCCAGACCAAAACTATCGATTCTTCCTCAAGGAATCGAACAATCAACTTAGGTTTGATGAAATTCCAAGAAAGCCAGACTAAAACTATCGATTCTTCGTCAAGGAATCGACCAATCATCTGAAGTTTGATGAAATTCCAAGAAAGCCAGACCAAAACTATCGATTCTACCTCAAGGAATCGACCAATCATCTGAAGTTTGATGAAATTAAAAAAAAAGCCAGACCAAAACTATCGATTCTTCGTCAAGGAATCAACCAATCATCTGAAGTTTGATGGAATTTCAAGAAAGCCAGACCAAAACTATCGATTCTTCGTCAAGGAATCGACCAATCATCTGAAGTTTGATGAAATTCCAAGAAAGCCAGACCAAAACTATCGATTCTTCGTCAAGGAATCGACCAATCATCTGAAGTTTGATGAAATTAAAAAAAAAGCCAGACCAAAACTATCGATTCTTCGTCAAGGAATCAACCAATCATCTGAAGTTTGATGGAATTTCAAGAAAGCCAGACCAAAACTATCGATTCTTCGTCAAGGAATCGACCAATCATCTGAAGTTTGATGAAATTCCAAGAAAGCCAGAACAAAACTATCGATTCTTCGTCAAGGAATCGATCAATCATCAGAAGTTTGATGAAATTCCAAGAAAGCCAGACCAAAACTATCGATTCTTCGTCAAGGAATCGACCAATCATCTGAAGTTTGATGAAATTCAAAGAAAGCCTGACCAAAAATATAGATTCTTCGTCAAGGAATCTACCAATCATCTGAAGTTTGATGAAATTCCAGGAAATCCGGACTAAAACTATCGATTCTTCGTCAAGGAATCAACCAATCATCTGAAGTTTGATGGAATTTCAAGAAAGCCAGAACAAAACTATCGATTCTTCGTCAAGGAATCGAACAATCAACTTTAGGTTTGATGGAATTCCAAGAAAGCCAGACTAAAACTATCGATTCTTCGTCAAGGAATCGACCAATCATCAGAAGTTTGATGAAATTCCGAGAAAGCCAGACCAAAACTATCGATTCTTCGTCAAGGAATCAACCAATCATCAGAAGTTTGATGAAATTCCATGAAAGCCAGACCAAAACTATCGATTCTTCGTCAAGGAATCGACCAATCATCTGAAGTTTTATGAAATTCCAAGAAAGCCAGACCAAAACTATCGATTCTTCCTCAAGGAATCGACCAATCATCTGAAGTTTGATGAAATTCCAAGAAAGCCAGACCAAAACTATCGATTCTTCGTCAAGGAATCTACCAACCATCTGAAGTTTGATGAATTTCCAGGAAATCCAGACCAAAACTATCGATTCTCCCTCAAGGAATCGACCAATCATCTGAAGTTTGATGGAATTCAAAGAAAGCCCGACAGAAACTTTCGATACTTTGTCAAGGAATCAACCAATCATCTGAAGTTTGATGAAATTCCAGGAAATCCTGACTAAAACTATCGATTCTTCATCAAGGAATCGACCAATCATCTGAAGTTTGAAGGAATTCCAAGAAAGCCCGACCAAACCTATCGATACTTTGTCAAGGAATCAACCAATCATCAGAAGTTTGATGAAATTCCAAGAAAGTAAGACCAAAACTATCGATATTTCGTCAAGGAATCAACCAATCATCTGAAGTTTGATGAAATTCCAAGAAAGCCAGACCAAAACTATCGATTCTTCGTCAAGGAATCGACCAATCATCTGAAGTTTGATGGAATTTCAAGAAAGCCAGACCAAAACTATCGATTCTTCGTCAAGGAATCGACCAATCATCTGAAGTTTGATGAAATTCCAAGAAAGCCAGACCAAAACTATCGATTCTTCCTCAAGGAATCAACCAATCATCTGCAGTTTGATGAAATTAATAGAAAGACAGACCAAAACTATCGATTCTTCCTCAAGGAATCGACCAATCATCTGAAGTTTGTAGAAGGTCCAAGAAAGCCAGACCAAAACTATCGATTCATCGTCAAGGAATCGACCAATCATCTGAAGTTTGATGAAATTCAAAGAAAGCAAGACCAAAACTATCGATACTTCGTCTAGGAATCGAACAATCATCTGAAGTTTGATGAAATTCCAAGAAAGCCAGACCTAAACTATCGATTCTTCGTCAAGGAATCGACCAATCATCAGAAGTTTGATGAAATTCCAAGAAAGCCAGACCAAAACTATCGATTCTTCGTCAAGGAATCGATCAATCATCAGAAGTTTGATGAAATTCCAAGAAAGCCAGACCAAAACTATCGATTCTTCGTCAAGGAATCGACCAATCATCTGAAGTTTGATAAAATTCAAAGAAAGCCTGACCAAAAATATAGATTCTTCGTCAAGGAATCTACCAACCATCTGAAGTTTGATGAAATTCCAGGAAATCCAGACCAAAACTATCGATTCTCCGTCAAGGAATCGACCAATCATCTGAAGTTTGATGGAATTCCAAGGACGCCCGACCAAAACTATCGAAACTGTGTCAAGGAATCAACCAATCATCTGAAGTTTGATGAAATTCAAGGAAATCCAGACTAAAAATATCGATTCTTCGTCAAGGAATCGACCAATCATCTGAAGTTTGATGGAATTCCAAGAAAGCCCGACCAAAACTATCGAAACTGAGTCAAGGAATCAACCAATCATCTGAAGTTTGATGAAATTCCAGGAAATCCAGACTAAAACTATCGATTCTTCGTCAAGGAATCGACCAATCATCTGAAGTTTGATGGAATTCCAAGAAAGTCCGACCAAACCTATCGATTCTTCCTCAAGGAATCAACCAATCATCTGAAGTTTGATGAAATTAAAAGAAAGCCAGACCAAAACTATCGATTCTTCGTCAAGGAATCGACCAATCATCTGAAGTTTGATGGAATTTCAAGAAAGCCAGACCAAAACTATCGATTCTTCCTCAAGGAATCGACCAATCATCTGAAGTTTGATGAAATTCCAAGAAAGCCAGACCAAAACTATCGATTCTTCGTCAAGGAAACGATCAATCATCAGAAGTTTGATGAAATTCCAAGAAAGCCAGACCAAAACTATCGATTCTTCGTCAAGGAATCGACCAATCATCTGAAGTTTGATGAAATTACAGGAAAACCAGACCAAAAATATCGAAATTTTGTCAAGGAATCGACCAATCATCTGAAGTTTGATGAAATTACAGGAAAGCCAGACCAAAAATATCGATCCTTCCTCAAGGAATCGACCAATCATCTGAAATTTGATTAAATTCAAAGAAAGCCAGACCAAAACTATCGATTCTTCGTCAAGGAATCGACCAATCATCTGAAGTTTGATGAAATTCAAAGAAAGCCAGACCAAAACTATCGATACTTCGTCAAGGAATCGAACAATTATCTGAAGTTTGATGAAATTCCAAGAAAGCCAGACCAAAACTATCGATTCTTCGTCAAGGAATGGACCAATCATCAGAAGTTTGATGAAATTCCAAGAAAGCCAGACCAAAACTATCGATTCTTCGTCAAGGAATCGATCAATCATCAGAAGTTTGATGAAATTCCAAGAAAGCCAGACCAAAACTATCGATTCTTCGTCAAGGAATCGACCAATCATCTGAAGTTTGATAAAATTCAAAGAAAGCCTGACCAAAAATATAGATTCTTCGTCAAGGAATCTACCAACCATCTGAAGTTTGATGAAACTCGAAGAAAGCCAGACCAAAACTATCGATTCTTCGTCAAGGAATCGACCAATCATCTGAAGTTTGATGAAATTCAAAGAAAGCTAGACCGAAACTATCGATTCTTCGTCAAGGAATCGACCAATCATCTGAAATTTGATGAAATTCAAAGAAAGCAAGACCAAAACTATCGATTCTTCCTCAAGGAATCGAACAATCAACTTAGGTTTGATGAAATTCCAAGAAAGCCAGACCAAAACTATCGATTCTTCGTCAAGGAATCGACCAATCATCTGAAGTTTGATGAAATTCCAAGAAAGCCAGAGCAAAACTATCGATTCTACCTCAAGGAATCGACCAATCATCTGAAGTTTGATGAAATTCAAAGAAAGCCAGACCTAAAATATCTATTCTTCCTCAAGGAATCGACCAAACATCTGAAGTTTGATGAAATTCAAAGAAAGCCAGACCAAAACTATCGATTCTTCCTCAAGGAATCGAACAATCAACTTAGGTTTGATGAAATTCTAAGAAAGCCAGACTAAAACTATCGATTCTTCGTCAAGGAATCGACCAATCATCTGAAGTGTGATGAAATTCCAAGAAAGCCGGACCAAAACTATCGATTCTACCTCAAGGAATCGACCAATCATCTGAAGTTTGATGAAATTAAAAGAAAGCCAGACCAAAACTATCGATTCTTCGTCAAGGAATCAACCAATCATCTGAAGTTTGATGGAATTTCAAGAAAGCCAGACCAAAACTATCGATTCTTCGTCAAGGAATCGACCAATCATCTGAAGTTTGATGAAATTCCAAGAAAGCCAGACCAAAACTATCGATTCTTCGTCAAGGAATCGATCAATCATCAGAAGTTTGATGAAATTCCAAGAAAGCCAGACCAAAACTATCGATTCTTCGTCAAGGAATCGACCAATCATCTGAAGTTTGATGAAATTCAAAGAAAGCCTGACCAAAAATATAGATTCTTCGTCAAGGAATCTACCAATCATCTGAAGTTTGATGAAATTCCAGGAAATCCGGACTAAAACTATCGATTCTTCGTCAAGGAATTGACCAATCATCTGAAGTTTGATGGAATTTCAAGAAAGCCAGACCAAAAATATCGATTCTTCGTCAAGGAATCGACCAATCATCTGAAGTTTGATGGAATTTCAAGAAAGCCAGACCAAAACTATCGATTCTTCGTCAAGGAATCGACCAATCATCTGAAGTTTGATGAAATTCCAAGAAAGCCAGACCAAAACTATCGATTCTTCCTCAAGGAATCAACCAATCATCTGAAGTTTGATAAAATTCAAAGAAAGCCTGACCAAAAATATAGATTCTTCGTCAAGGAATCTACCAACCATCTGAAGTTTGATGAAACTCGAAGAAAGCCAGACCAAAACTATCGATTCTTCGTCAAGGAATCGACCAATCATCTGAAATTTGATGAAATTCAAAGAAAGCAAGACCAAAACTATCGATTCTTCCTCAAGGAATCGAACAATCAACTTAGGTTTGATGAAATTCCAAGAAAGCCAGACCAAAACTATCGATTCTTCGTCAAGGAATCGACCAATCATCTGAAGTTTGATGAAATTCCAAGAAAGCCAGACCAAAACTATCGATTCTACCTCAAGGAATCGACCAATCATCTGAAGTTTGATGAAATTCAAAGAAAGCCAGACCAAAAATAACTATTCTTCCTCAAGGAATCGACCAAACATCTGAAGTTTGATGAAATTCTAAGAAAGCCAGACTAAAACTATCGATTCTTCGTCAAGGAATCAACCAATCATCTGAAGTGTGATGAAATTCCAAGAAAGCCGGACCAAAACTATCGATTCTACCTCAAGGAATCGACCAATCATCTGAAGTTTGATGAAATTAAAAGAAAGCCAGACCAAAACTATCGATTCTTCGTCAAGGAATCAACCAATCATCTGAAGTTTGATGGAAGTTCAAGAAAGCCAGACCAAAACTAAGATACTTCGTCAAGGAATCGACCAATCATCTGAAGTTTGATGAAATTCCAAGAAAGCCAGACCAAAACTATCGATTCTTCGTCAAGGAATCGATCAATCATCAGAAGTTTGATGAAATTCCAAGAAAGCCAGACCAAAACTATCGATTCTTCGTCAAGGAATCGACCAATCATCTGAAGTTTGATGAAATTCAAAGAAAGCCTGACCAAAAATATAGATTCTTCGTCAAGGAATCTACCAATCATCTGAAGTTTTATGAAATTCCAAGAAAGCCAGACCAAAACTATCGATTCTTCGTCAAGGAATCGACCAATCATCTGAAGTTTGATGAAATTCAAAGAAAGCCAGACCAAAACTATCGATTCTTCGTCAAGGAATCTACCAACCATCTGAAGTTTGATGAATTTCCAGGAAATCCAGACCAAAACTATCGATTCTCCCTCAAGGAATCGACCAATCATCTGAAGTTTGATGGAATTCAAAGAAAGCCCGACAGAAACTTTCGATACTTTGTCAAGGAATCAACCAATCATCTGAAGTTTGATGAAATTCCAGGAAATCCTGACTAAAACTATCGATTCTTCGTCAAGGAATCGACCAATCATCTGAAGTTTGAAGGAATTCCAAGAAAGCCCGACCAAACCTATCGATACTTTGTCAAGGAATCAACCAATCATCAGAAGTTTGATGAAATTCCAAGAAAGTAAGACCAAAACTATCGATATTTCGTCAAGGAATCAACCAATCATCTGAAGTTTGATGAAATTCCAAGAAAGCCAGACCAAAACTATCGATTCTTCGTCAAGGAATCGACCAATCATCTGAAGTTTGATGGAATTTCAAGAAAGCCAGACCAAAACTATCGATTCTTCGTCAAGGAATCGACCAATCATCTGAAGTTTGATGAAATTCCAAGAAAGCCAGACCAAAACTATCGATTCTTCCTCAAGGAATCAACCAATCATCTGCAGTTTGATGAAATTAAAAGAAAGACAGACCAAAACTATCGATTCTTCGTCAAGGAATCGACCAATCATCTGAAGTTTGATGAAATTACAGGAAAGCCAGACCAAAAATATCGATCCTTCCTCAAGGAATCGACCAATCATCTGAAGTTTTTAGAAGGTCCAAGAAAGCCAGACCAAAACTATCGATTCATCGTCAAGGAATCGACCAATCATCTGAAGTTTGATGAAATTCAAAGAAAGCCAGACCAAAACTAAGATACTTCGTCAAGGAATCGAACAATCATCTGAAGTTTGATGAAATTCCAAGAAAGCCAGACCAAAACTATCGATTCTTCGTCAAGGAATCGACAAATCATCAGAAATTTGATGAAATTCCAAGAAAGCCAGACCAAAACTATCGATTCTTCGTCAAGGAATCGATCAATCATCAGAAGTTTGATGAAATTCCAAGAAAGCCAGACCAAAACTATCGATTCTTCGTCAAGGAATCGACCAATCATCTGAAGTTTGATAAAATTCCAAGAAAGCCGGACCAAAACTATCGATTCTACCTCAAGGAATCGACCAATCATCTGAAGTTTGATGAAATTAAAAGAAAGCCAGACCAAAACTATCGATTCTTCGTCAAGGAATCAACCAATCATCTGAAGTTTGATGGAATTTCAAGAAAGCCAGACCAAAACTATCGATTCTTCGTCAAGGAATCGACCAATCATCTGAAGTTTGATGAAATTCCAAGAAAGCCAGACCAAAACTATCGATTCTTCGTCAAGGAATCGATCAATCATCAGAAGTTTGATGAAATTCCAAGAAAGCCAGACCAAAATTATCGATTCTTCGTCAAGGAATCGACCAATCATCTGAAGTTTGATGAAATTCAAAGAAAGCCTGACCAAAAATATAGATTCTTCGTCAAGGAATCTACCAATCATCTGAAGTTTGATGAAATTCCAGGAAATCCGGACTAAAACTATCGATTCTTCGTCAAGGAATTGACCAATCATCTGAAGTTTGATGGAATTTCAAGAAAGCCAGACCAAAAATATCGATTCTTCGTCAAGGAATCGAACAATCAACTTTACGTTTGATGGAATTCCAAGAAAGCCAGACTAAAACTATCGATTCTTCGTCAAGGAATCGACCAATCATCAGAAGTTTGATGAAATTCCGAGAAAGCCAGACCAAAACTATCGATTCTTCGTCAAGGAATCGACCAATCATCAGAAGTTTGATGAAATTCCATGAAAGCCAGACCAAAACTATCGATTCTTCGTCAAGGAATCGACCAATCATCTGAAGTTTTATGAAATTCCAAGAAAGCCAGACCAAAACTATCGATTCTTCGTCAAGGAATCGACCAATCATCTGAAGTTTGATGAAATTCAAAGAAAGCCAGACCAAAACTATCGATTCTTCGTCAAGGAATCTACCAACCATCTGAAGTTTGATGAATTTCCAGGAAATCCAGACCAAAACTATCGATTCTCCCTCAAGGAATCGACCAATCATCTGAAGTTTGATGGAATTCAAAGAAAGCCCGACAGAAACTTTCGATACTTTGTCAAGGAATCAACCAATCATCTGAAGTTTGATGAAATTCCAGGAAATCCTGACTAAAACTATCGATTCTTCGTCAAGGAATCGACCAATCATCTGAAGTTTGAAGGAATTCCAAGAAAGCCCGACCAAACCTATCGATACTTTGTCAAGGAATCAACCAATCATCAGAAGTTTGATGAAATTCCAAGAAAGTAAGACCAAAACTATCGATATTTCGTCAAGGAATCAACCAATCATCTGAAGTTTGATGAAATTCCAAGAAAGCCAGACCAAAACTATCGATTCTTCGTCAAGGAATCGACCAATCATCTGAAGTTTGATGGAATTTCAAGAAAGCCAGACCAAAACTATCGATTCTTCGTCAAGGAATCGACCAATCATCTGAAGTTTGATGAAATTCCAAGAAAGCCAGACCAAAACTATCGATTCTTCCTCAAGGAATCAACCAATCATCTGAAGTTTGATAAAATTCAAAGAAAGCCAGACCAAAAATATAGATTCTTCGTCAAGGAATCTACCAACCATCTGAAGTTTGATGAAACTCGAAGAAAGCCAGACCAAAACTATCGATTCTTCGTCAAGGAATCGACCAATCATCTGAAGTTTGATGAAATTCAAAGAAAGCTAGACCGAAACTATCGATTCTTCGTCAAGGAATCGACCAATCATCTGAAATTTGATGAAATTCAAAGAAAGCAAGACCAAAACTATCGATTCTTCCTCAAGGAATCGAACAATCAACTTAGGTTTGATGAAATTCCAAGAAAGCCAGACCAAAACTATCGATTCTTCGTCAAGGAATCGACCAATCATCTGAAGTTTGATGAAATTCCAAGAAAGCCAGACCAAAACTATCGATTCTACCTCAAGGAATCGACCAATCATCTGAAGTTTGATGAAATTCAAAGAAAGCCAGACCAAAAATATCTATTCTTCCTCAAGGAATCGACCAAACATCTGAAGTTTGATGAAATTCTAAGAAAGCCAGACTAAAACTATCGATTCTTCGTCAAGGAATCGACCAATCATCTGAAGTGTGATGAAATTCCAAGAAAGCCGGACCAAAACTATCGATTCTACCTCAAGGAATCGACCAATCATCTGAAGTTTGATGAAATTAAAAGAAAGCCAGACCAAAACTATCGATTCTTCGTCAAGGAATCAACCAATCATCTGAAGTTTGATGGAAGTTCAAGAAAGCCAGACCAAAACTATCGATTCTTCGTCAAGGAATCGACCAATCATCTGAAGTTTGATGAAATTCCAAGAAAGCCAGACCAAAACTATCGATTCTTCGTCAAGGAATCGATCAATCATCAGAAGTTTGATGAAATTCCAAGAAAGCCAGACCAAAACTATCGATTCTTCGTCAAGGAATCGACCAATCATCTGAAGTTTGATGAAATTCAAAGAAAGCCTGACCAAAAATATAGATTCTTCGTCAAGGAATCTACCAATCATCTGAAGTTTTATGAAATTCCAAGAAAGCCAGACCAAAACTATCGATTCTTCCTCAAGGAATCGACCAATCATCTGAAGTTTGATGAAATTCAAAGAAAGCCAGACCAAAACTATCGATTCTTCGTCAAGGAATCTACCAACCATCTGAAGTTTGATGAATTTCCAGGAAATCCAGACCAAAACTATCGATTCTCCCTCAAGGAATCGACCAATCATCTGAAGTTTGATGGAATTCAAAGAAAGCCCGACAGAAACTTTCGATACTTTGTCAAGGAATCAACCAATCATCTGAAGTTTGATGAAATTCCAGGAAATCCTGACTAAAACTATCGATTCTTCGTCAAGGAATCGACCAATCATCTGAAGTTTGAAGGAATTCCAAGAAAGCCCGACCAAACCTATCGATACTTTGTCAAGGAATCAACCAATCATTAGAAGTTTGATGAAATTCCAAGAAAGTAAGACCAAAACTATCGATATTTCGTCAAGGAATCAACCAATCATCTGAAGTTTGATGAAATTCCAAGAAAGCCAGACCAAAACTATCGATTCTTCGTCAAGGAATCGACCAATCATCTGAAGTTTGATGGAATTTCAAGAAAGCCAGACCAAAACTATCGATTCTTCGTCAAGGAATCGACCAATCATCTGAAGTTTGATGAAATTCCAAGAAAGCCAGACCAAAACTATCGATTCTTCCTCAAGGAATCAACCAATCATCTGCAGTTTGATGAAATTAAAAGAAAGACAGACCAAAACTATCGATTCTTCGTCAAGGAATCGACCAATCATCTGAAGTTTGATGAAATTACAGGAAAGCCAGACCAAAAATATCGATCCTTCCTCAAGGAATCGACCAATCATCTGAAGTTTTTAGAAGGTCCAAGAAAGCCAGACCAAAACTATCGATTCATCGTCAAGGAATCGACCAATCATCTGAAGTTTGATGAAATTCAAAGAAAGCCAGACCAAAACTAAGATACTTCGTCAAGGAATCGAACAATCATCTGAAGTTTGATGAAATTCCAAGAAAGCCAGACCAAAACTATCGATTCTTCGTCAAGGAATCAACCAATCATCTGAAGTTTGATGAAATTAAAAGAAAGCCAGACCAAAACTATCGATTCTTCGTCAAGGAATCGACCAATCATCTGAAGTTTGATGGAATTTCAAGAAAGCCAGACCAAAACTATCGATTCTTCCTCAAGGAATCGACCAATCATCTGAAGTTTGATGAAATTCCAAGAAAGCCAGACCAAAACTATCGATTCTTCGTCAAGGAAACGATCAATCATCAGAAGTTTGATGAAATTCCAAGAAAGCCAGACCAAAACTATCGATTCTTCGTCAAGGAATCGACCAATCATCTGAAGTTTGATGAAATTCCAAGAAAGCCAGACCAAAACTATCGATTCTACCTCAAGGAATCGACCAATCATCTGAAGTTTGATGAAATTCAAAGAAAGCCAGACCAAAAATATCTATTCTTCCTCAAGGAATCGACCAAACATCTGAAGTTTGATGAAATTCTAAGAAAGCCAGACTAAAACTATCGATTCTTCGTCAAGGAATCGACCAATCATCTGAAGTGTGATGAAATTCCAAGAAAGCCGGACCAAAACTATCGATTCTACCTCAAGGAATCGACCAATCATCTGAAGTTTGATGAAATTAAAAGAAAGCCAGACCAAAACTATCGATTCTTCGTCAAGGAATCAACCAATCATCTGAAGTTTGATGGAAGTTCAAGAAAGCCAGACCAAAACTATCGATTCTTCGTCAAGGAATCGACCAATCATCTGAAGTTTGATGAAATTCCAAGAAAGCCAGACCAAAACTATCGATTCTTCGTCAAGGAATCGATCAATCATCAGAAGTTTGATGAAATTCCAAGAAAGCCAGACCAAAACTATCGATTCTTCGTCAAGGAATCGACCAATCATCTGAAGTTTGATGAAATTCAAAGAAAGCCTGACCAAAAATATAGATTCTTCGTCAAGGAATCTACCAATCATCTGAAGTTTTATGAAATTCCAAGAAAGCCAGACCAAAACTATCGATTCTTCCTCAAGGAATCGACCAATCATCTGAAGTTTGATGAAATTCAAAGAAAGCCAGACCAAAACTATCGATTCTTCGTCAAGGAATCTACCAACCATCTGAAGTTTGATGAATTTCCAGGAAATCCAGACCAAAACTATCGATTCTCCCTCAAGGAATCGACCAATCATCTGAAGTTTGATGGAATTCAAAGAAAGCCCGACAGAAACTTTCGATACTTTGTCAAGGAATCAACCAATCATCTGAAGTTTGATGAAATTCCAGGAAATCCTGACTAAAACTATCGATTCTTCGTCAAGGAATCGACCAATCATCTGAAGTTTGAAGGAATTCCAAGAAAGCCCGACCAAACCTATCGATACTTTGTCAAGGAATCAACCAATCATCAGAAGTTTGATGAAATTTCAAGAAAGTAAGACCAAAACTATCGATATTTCGTCAAGGAATCAACCAATCATCTGAAGTTTGATGAAATTCCAAGAAAGCCAGACCAAAACTATCGATTCTTCGTCAAGGAATCGACCAATCATCTGAAGTTTGATGAAATTTCAAGAAAGCCAGACCAAAACTATCGATTCTTCGTCAAGGAATCGACCAATCATCTGAAGTTTGATGAAATTCCAAGAAAGCCAGACCAAAACTATCGATTCTTCCTCAAGGAATCAACCAATCATCTGCAGTTTGATGAAATTAAAAGAAAGACAGACCAAAACTATCGATTCTTCGTCAAGGAATCGACCAATCATCTGAAGTTTGATGAAATTACAGGAAAGCCAGACCAAAAATATCGATCCTTCCTCAAGGAATCGACCAATCATCTGAAGTTTTTAGAAGGTCCAAGAAAGCCAGACCAAAACTATCGATTCATCGTCAAGGAATCGACCAATCATCTGAAGTTTGATGAAATTCAAAGAAAGCCAGACCAAAACTAAGATACTTCGTCAAGGAATCGAACAATCATCTGAAGTTTGATGAAATTCCAAGAAAGCCAGACCAAAACTATCGATTCTTCGTCAAGGAATCGACAAATCATCAGAAATTTGATGAAATTCCAAGAAAGCCAGACCAAAACTATCGATTCTTCGTCAAGGAATCGATCAATCATCAGAAGTTTGATGAAATTCCAAGAAAGCCAGACCAAAACTATCGATTCTTCGTCAAGGAATCGACCAATCATCTGAAGTTTGATAAAATTCTAAGAAAGCCGGACCAAAACTATCGATTCTACCTCAAGGAATCGACCAATCATCTGAAGTTTGATGAAATTAAAAGAAAGCCAGACCAAAACTATCGATTCTTCGTCAAGGAATCAACCAATCATCTGAAGTTTGATGGAATTTCAAGAAAGCCAGACCAAAACTATCGATTCTTCGTCAAGGAATCGACCAATCATCTGAAGTTTGATGAAATTCCAAGAAAGCCAGACCAAAACTATCGATTCTTCGTCAAGGAATCGATCAATCATCAGAAGTTTGATGAAATTCCAAGAAAGCCAGACCAAAATTATCGATTCTTCGTCAAGGAATCGACCAATCATCTGAAGTTTGATGAAATTCAAAGAAAGCCTGACCAAAAATATAGATTCTTCGTCAAGGAATCTACCAATCATCTGAAGTTTGATGAATTTCCAGGAAATCCAGACCAAAACTATCGATTCTCCCTCAAGGAATCGACCAATCATCTGAAGTTTGATGGAATTCAAAGAAAGCCCGACAGAAACTTTCGATACTTTGTCAAGGAATCAACCAATCATCTGAAGTTTGATGAAATTCCAGGAAATCCTGACTAAAACTATCGATTCTTCGTCAAGGAATCGACCAATCATCTGAAGTTTGAAGGAATTCCAAGAAAGCCCGACCAAACCTATCGATACTTTGTCAAGGAATCAACCAATCATCAGAAGTTTGATGAAATTTCAAGAAAGTAAGACCAAAACTATCGATATTTCGTCAAGGAATCAACCAATCATCTGAAGTTTGATGAAATTCCAAGAAAGCCAGACCAAAACTATCGATTCTTCGTCAAGGAATCGACCAATCATCTGAAGTTTGATGGAATTTCAAGAAAGCCAGACCAAAACTATCGATTCTTCGTCAAGGAATCGACCAATCATCTGAAGTTTGATGAAATTCCAAGAAAGCCAGACCAAAACTATCGATTCTTCCTCAAGGAATCAACCAATCATCTGCAGTTTGATGAAATTAAAAGAAAGACAGACCAAAACTATCGATTCTTCGTCAAGGAATCGACCAATCATCTGAAGTTTGATGAAATTACAGGAAAGCCAGACCAAAAATATCGATCCTTCCTCAAGGAATCGACCAATCATCTGAAGTTTTTAGAAGGTCCAAGAAAGCCAGACCAAAACTATCGATTCATCGTCAAGGAATCGACCAATCATCTGAAGTTTGATGAAATTCAAAGAAAGCCAGACCAAAACTAAGATACTTCGTCAAGGAATCGAACAATCATCTGAAGTTTGATGAAATTCCAAGAAAGCCAGACCAAAACTATCGATTCTTCGTGAGGGAATCGACCAATCATCAGAAGTTTGATGAAATTCCAAGAAAGCCAGACCAAAACTATCGATTCTTCGTCAAGGAATCGATCAATCATCAGAAGTTTGATGAAATTCCAAGAAAGCCAGACCAAAACTATCGATTCTTCGTCAAGGAATCGACCAATCATCTGAAGTTTGATAAAATTCAAAGAAAGCCTGACCAAAAATATAGATTCTTCGTAAAGGAATCTACCAACCATCTGAAGTTTGATGAAATTACAGGAAATCCAGACCAAAACTATCGATTCTCCGTCAAGGAATCGACCAATCATCTGAAGTTTGATGGAATTCCAAGAAAGCCCGACCAAAACTATCGAAACTGAGTCAAGGAATCAACCAATCATCTGAAGTTTGATGAAATTCCAGGAAATCCAGACTAAAACTATCGATTCTTCGTCAAGGAATCGACCAATCATCTGAAGTTTGATAAAATTCAAAGAAAGCCCGACCAAACCTATCGATTCTTCCTCAAGGAATCAACCAATCATCTGAAGTTTGATGAAATTAAAAGAAAGCCAGACCAAAAACTATCGATTCTTCGTCAAGGAATCGACCAATCATCTGAAGTTTAATGGAATTTCAAGAAAGCCAGACCAAAACTATCGATTCTTCGTCAAGGAATCGACCAATCATCAGAAGTTTGATGAAATTCCAAGAAAGCCAGACCAAAACTATCGATTCTTCGTCAAGGAATCGATCAATCATCAGAAGTTTGATGAAATTCCAAGAAAGCCAGACCAAAACTATCGATTCTTCGTCAAGGAATCGACCAATCATCTGAAGTTTGATAAAATTCAAAGAAAGCCTGACCAAAAATATAGATTCTTCGTCAAGGAATCTACCAACCATCTGAAGTTTGATGAAATTCCAGGAAATCCAGACCAAAACTATCGATCCCCGTCAAGGAATCGACCAATCATCTGAAGTTTGATGGAATTCCAAGAAAGCCCGACCAAAACTATCGAAACTGTGTCAAGGAATCAACCAATCATCTGAAGTTTGATGAAATTCCAGGAAATCCAGACTAAAACTATCGATTCTTCGTCAAGGAATCGACCAATCATCTGAAGTTTGATGGAATTCCAAGAAAGCCCGACCAAACCTATCGATTCTTCCTCAAGGAATCAACCAATCATCTGAAGTTTGATGAAATTAAAAGAAAGCCAGACCAAAACTATCGATTCTTCGTCAAGGAATCGACCAATCATCTGAAGTTTGATGGAATTTCAAGAAAGCCAGACCAAAACTATCGATTCTTCGTCAAGGAATCGACCAATCATCTGAAGTTTGAAGGAATTCCAAGAAAGCCCGACCAAACCTATCGATACTTTGTCAAGGAATCAACCAATCATCAGAAGTTTGATGAAATTCCAAGAAAGTAAGACCAAAACTATCGATATTTCGTCAAGGAATCAACCAATCATCTGAAGTTTGATGAAATTCCAAGAAAGCCAGACCAAAACTATCGATTCTTCGTCAAGGAATCGACCAATCATCTGAAGTTTGATGGAATTTCAAGAAAGCCAGACCAAAACTATCGATTCTTCGTCAAGGAATCGACCAATCATCTGAAGTTTGATGAAATTCCAAGAAAGCCAGACCAAAACTATCGATTCTTCCTCAAGGAATCAACCAATCATCTGAAGTTTGATAAAATTCAAAGAAAGCCTGACCAAAAATATAGATTCTTCGTCAAGGAATCTACCAACCATCTGAAGTTTGATGAAACTCGAAGAAAGCCAGACCAAAACTATCGATTCTTCGTCAAGGAATCGACCAATCATCTGAAGTTTGATGAAATTCAAAGAAAGCTAGACCGAAACTATCGATTCTTCGTCAAGGAATCGACCAATCATCTGAAATTTGATGAAATTCAAAGAAAGCAAGACCAAAACTATCGATTCTTCCTCAAGGAATCGAACAATCAACTTAGGTTTTATGAAATTCCAAGAAAGCCAGACCAAAACTATCGATTCTTCGTCAAGGAATCGACCAATCATCTGAAGTTTGATGAAATTCCAAGAAAGCCAGACCAAAACTATCGATTCTTCGTCAAGGAATCGACCAATCATCTGAAGTTTGATGAAATTCCAAGAAAGCCAGACCAAAACTATCGATTCTACCTCAAGGAATCGACCAATCAACTTAGGTTTGATGAAATTCTAAGAAAGCCAGACTAAAACTATCGATTCTTCGTCAAGGAATCGACCAATCATCTGAAATGTGATGAAATTCCAAGAAAGCCGGACCAAAACTATCGATTCTACCTCAAGGAATCGACCAATCATCTGAAGTTTGATGAAATTAAAAGAAAGCCAGACCAAAACTATCGATTCTTCGTCAAGGAATCAACCAATCATCTGAAGTAATGGAAGTTCAAGAAAGCCAGACCAAAACTATCGATTCTTCGTCAAGGAATCGACCAATCATCTGAAGTTTGATGAAATTCCAAGAAAGCCAGACCAAAACTATCGATTCTTCCTCAAGGAATCAACCAATCATCTGCAGTTTGATGAAATTAAAAGAAAGACAGACCAAAACTATCGATTCTTCGTCAAGGAATCGACCAATCATCTGAAGTTTGATGAAATTACAGGAAAGCCAGACCAAAAATATCGATCCTTCCTCAAGGAATCGACCAATCATCTGAAGTTTTTAGAAGGTCCAAGAAAGCCAGACCAAAACTATCGATTCATCGTCAAGGAATCGACCAATCATCTGAAGTTTGATGAAATTCAAAGAAAGCCAGACCAAAACTAAGATACTTCGTCAAGGAATCGAACAATCATCTGAAGTTTGATGAAATTCCAAGAAAGCCAGACCAAAACTATCGATTCTTCGTCAAGGAATCGACCAATCATCAGAAATTTGATGAAATTCCAAGAAAGCCAGACCAAAACTATCGATTCTTCGTCAAGGAATCGATCAATCATCAGAAGTTTGATGAAATTCCAAGAAAGCCAGACCAAAACTATCGATTCTTCGTCAACGAATCGACCAATCATCTGAAGTTTGATAAAATTCAAAGAAAGCCTGACCAAAATATAGATTCTTCGTCAAGGAATCTACCAACCATCTGAAGTTTGATGAAATTCCAGGAAATCCAGACCAAAACTATCGATTCTCCGTCAAGGAATCGACCAATCATCTGAAGTTTGATGGAATTCCAAGAAAGCCCGACCAAAACTATCGAAACTGAGTCAAGGAATCAACCAATCATCTGAAGTTTGATGAAATTCCAGGAAATCCAGACTAAAACTATCGATTCTTCGTCAAGGAATCGACCAATGATCTGAAGTTTGATGGAATTCCAAGAAAGCCCGACCAAACCTATCGATTCTTCCTCAAGGAATCAACCAATCATCTGAAGTTTGATGAAATTAAAAGAAAGCCAGACCAAAACTATCGATTCTTCGTCAAGGAATCGACCAATCATCTGAAGTTTGATGGAATTTCAAGAAAGCCAGACCAAAACTATCGATTCTTCCTCAAGGAATCGACCAATCATCTGAAGTTTGATGAAATTCCAAGAAAGCCAGACCAAAACTATCGATTCTTCGTCAAGGAAACGACCAATCATCAGAAGTTTGATGAAATTCCAAGAAAGCCAGACCAAAACTATCGATTCTTCGTCAAGGAATCGACCAATCATCTGAAGTTTGATGAAATTCAAAGAAAGCCTGACCAAAAATATAGATTCTTCGTCAAGGAATCTACCAATCATCTGAAGTTTGATGAAATTCCAGGAAATCCGGACTAAAACTATCGATTCTTCGTCAAGGAATTGACCAATCATCTGAAGTTTGATGGAATTCCAAGAAAGCCCGACCAAAACTATCGATATTTTGTCAAGGAATCGACCAATGATCTGAAGTTTGATGAAATTACAGGAAAACCAGACCAAAAATATCGAAATTTTGTCAAGGAATCGACCAATCATCTGAAGTTTGATGAAATTACAGGAAAGCCAGACCAAAAATATCGATCCTTCCTCAAGGAATCGACCAATCATCTGAAATTTGATGAAATTCAAAGAAAGCCACACCAAAACTATCGATTCTTCGTCAAGGAATCGACCAATCATCTGAAGTTTGATGAAATTCAAAGAAAGCCAGACCAAAACTATCGATTCTTCGTCAAGGAATCTACCAACCATCTGGAATTTGATGAAATTCCAGGAAATCCAGACCAAAACTATCGATTCTTCGTCAAGGAATCGACCAATCATCAGAAGTTTGATGAAATTCCAAGAAAGCCAGACCAAAACTATCGATACTTCGTCAAGGAATCAACCAATCATCTGTAGTTTGATGAAATTCCAGGAAAGCCAGACCAAAAATATCTATTCTTCGTCAAGGAATCGACCAATCAACTGAAGTTTGATGAAATTCAAAGAAAGCCAGACCAAAACTAAGATACTTCGTCAAGGAATCGAACAATCATCTGAAGTTTGATGAAATTCCAAGAAAGCCAGACCAAAACTATCGATTCTTCGTCAAGGAATCGACCAATCATCAGAAATTTGATGAAATTCCAAGAAAGCCAGACCAAAACTATCGATTCTTCGTCAAGGAATCGATCAATCATCAGAAGTTTGATGAAATTCCAAGAAAGCCAGACCAAAACTATCGATTCTTCGTCAAGGAATCGACCAATCATCTGAAGTTTGATAAAATTCAAAGAAAGCCTGACCAAAATATAGATTCTTCGTCAAGGAATCTACCAACCATCTGAAGTTTGATGAAATTACAGGAAATCCAGACCATAACTATCGATTCTCCGTCAAGGAATCGACCAATCATCTGAAGTTTGATGGAATTCCAAGAAAGCCCGACCAAAACTATCGAAACTGTGTCAAGGAATCAACCAATCATCTGAAGTTTGATGAAATTCCAGGAAATCCAGACTAAAACTATCGATTCTTCGTCAAGGAATCGACCAATCATCTGAAGTTTGATGGAATTCCAAGAAAGCCCGACCAAACCTATCGATTCTTCCTCAAGGAATCAACCAATCATCTGAAGTTTGATGAAATTAAAAGAAAGCCAGACCAAAACTATCGATTCTTCGTCAAGGAATCGACCAATCATCTGAAGTTTGATGGAATTTCAAGAAAGCCAGACCAAAACTATCGATTCTTCCTCAAGGAATCGACCAATCATCTGAAGTTTGATGAAATTCCAAGAAAGCCAGACCAAAACTATCGATTCTTCGTCAAGGAAACGATCAATCATCAGAAGTTTGATGAAATTCCAAGAAAGCCAGACCAAAACTATCGATTCTTCGTCAAGGAATCGACCAATCATCTGAAGTTTGATGAAATTCAAAGAAAGCCTGACCAAAAATATAGATTCTTCGTCAAGGAATCTACCAATCATCTGAAGTTTGATGAAATTCCAGGAAATCCGGACTAAAACTATCGATTCTTCGTCAAGGAATTGACCAATCATCTGAAGTTTGATGGAATTCCAAGAAAGCCCGACCAAAACTATCGATATTTTGTCAAGGAATCGACCAATGATCTGAAGTTTGATGAAATTACAGGAAAACCAGACCAAAAATATCGAAATTTTGTCAAGGAATCGACCAATCATCTGAAGTTTGATGAAATTACAGGAAAGCCAGACCAAAAATATCGATCCTTCCTCAAGGAATCGACCAATCATCTGAAGTTTGATGAAATTCAAAGAAAGCCAGACCAAAACTATCGATTCTTCGTCAAGGAATCGACCAATCATCTGAAGTTTGATGAAATTCAAAGAAAGCCAGACCAAAACTATCGATACTTCGTCAAGGAATCGAACAATCATCTGAAGTTTGATGAAATTCCAAGAAAGCCAGACCAAAACTATCGATTCTTCGTCAAGGAATCTACCAACCATCTGGAATTTGATGAAATTCCAGGAAATCCAGACCAAAACTATCGATTCTTCGTCAAGGAATCGACCAATCATCAGAAGTTTGATGAAATTCCAAGAAAGCCAGACCAAAACTATCGATACTTCGTCAAGGAATCAACCAATCATCTGTAGTTTGATGAAATTCCAGGAAAGCCAGACCAAAAATATCTATTCTTCGTCAAGGAATCGACCAATCAACTGAAGTTTGATAAAATTCAAAGAAAGCCAGAGCAAAACTATCGATTCTTCGTCAAGGAATAGACCAATCATCTGAAGTTTGATGAAAATCAAAGAAAGCCCGACCAAAACTATCGATTCTTCCTCAAGGAATCGAACAATCAACTTAGGTTTGATGAAATTCTAAGAAAGCCAGACTAAAACTATCGATTCTTCGTCAAGGAATCGACCAATCATCTGAAGTTTGATGAAATTCCAAGAAAGCCAGACCAAAACTATCGATTCTACCTCAAGGAATCGACCAATCATCTGAAGTTTGATGAAATTAAAAGAAAGCCAGACCAAAACTATCGATTCTTCGTCAAGGAATCAACCAATCATCTGAAGTTTGATGGAATTTCAAGAAAGCCAGACCAAAACTATCGATTCTTCGTCAAGGAATCGACCAATCATCTGAAGTTTGATGAAATTCCAAGAAAGCCAGACCAAAACTATCGATTCTTCGTCAAGGAATCGATCAATCATCAGAAGTTTGATTAAATTCCAAGAAAGCCAGACCAAAACTATCGATTCTTCGTCAAGGAATCGACCAATCATCTGAAGTTTGATGAAATTCAAAGAAAGCCTGACCAAAAATATAGATTCTTCGTCAAGGAATCTACCAATCATCTGAAGTTTGATGAAATTCCAGGAAATCCGGACTAAAACTATCGATTCTTCGTCAAGGAATTGACCAATCATCAGAAGTTTGATGAAATTCCAAGAAAGCCAGACCAAAACTATCGATTCTTCGTCAAGGAATCGACCAATCATCTGAAGTTTGATAAAATTCAAAGAAAGCCTGACCAAAATATAGATTCTTCGTCAAGGAATCTACCAACCATCTGAAGTTTGATGAAATTCCAGGAAATCCAGAAGAAAACTATCGATTCTCCGTCAAGGAATCGACCAATCATCTGAAGTTTGATGGAATTCCAAGAAAGCCCGACCAAAACTATCGAAACTGAGTCAAGGAATCAACCAATCATCTGAAGTTTGATGAAATTCCAGGAAATCCAGACTAAAACTATCGATTCTTCGTCAAGGAATCGACCAATCATCTGAAGTTTGATGGAATTCCAAGAAAGCCCGACCAAACCTATCGATTCTTCCTCAAGGAATCAACCAATCATCTGAAGTTTGATGAAATTACAAGAAAGCCAGACCAAAACTATCGATTCTTCGTCAAGGAATCGACCAATCATCTGAAGTTTGATGGAATTTCAAGAAAGCCAGACCAAAACTATCGATTCTTCCTCAAGGAATCGACCAATCATCTGAAGTTTGATGAAATTCCAAGAAAGCCAGACCAAAACTATCGATTCTTCGTCAAGGAATCGATCAATCATCAGAAGTTTGATGAAATTCCAAGAAAGCCAGACCAAAACTATCGATTCTTCGTCAAGGAATCGACCAATCATCTGAAGTTTGATGAAATTCAAAGAAAGCCTGACCAAAAATATAGATTCTTCGTCAAGGAATCTACCAATCATCTGAAGTTTGATGAAATTCCAGGAAATCCGGACTAAAACTATCGATTCTTCGTCAAGGAATTGACCAATCATCTGAAGTTTGATGGAATTCCAAGAAAGCCCGACCAAAACTATCGATATTTTGTCAAGGAATCGACCAATGATCTGAAGTTTGATGAAATTACAGGAAAACCAGACCAAAAATATCGAAATTTTGTCAAGGAATCGACCAATCATCTGAAGTTTGATGAAATTACAGGAAAGCCAGACCAAAAATATCGATCCTTCCTCAAGGAATCGACCAATCATCTGAAATTTGATGAAATTCAAAGAAAGCCACACCAAAACTATCGATTCTTCGTCAAGGAATCGACCAATCATCTGAAGTTTGATGAAATTCAAAGAAAGCCAGACCAAAACTATCGATTCTTCGTCAAGGAATCTACCAACCATCTGGAATTTGATGAAATTCCAGGAAATCCAGACCAAAACTATCGATTCTTCGTCAAGGAATCGACCAATCATCAGAAGTTTGATGAAATTCCAAGAAAGCCAGACCAAAACTATCGATACTTCGTCAAGGAATCAACCAATCATCTGTAGTTTGATGAAATTCCAGGAAAGCCAGACCAAAAATATCTATTCTTCGTCAAGGAATCGACCAATCAACTGAAGTTTGATGAAATTCAAAGAAAGCCAGACCAAAACTAAGATACTTCGTCAAGGAATCGAACAATCATCTGAAGTTTGATGAAATTCCAAGAAAGCCAGACCAAAACTATCGATTCTTCGTCAAGGAATCGACCAATCATCAGAAATTTGATGAAATTCCAAGAAAGCCAGACCAAAACTATCGATTCTTCGTCAAGGAATCGATCAATCATCAGAAGTTTGATGAAATTCCAAGAAAGCCAGACCAAAACTATCGATTCTTCGTCAAGGAATCGACCAATCATCTGAAGTTTGATAAAATTCAAAGAAAGCCTGACCAAAATATAGATTCTTCGTCAAGGAATCTACCAACCATCTGAAGTTTGATGAAATTACAGGAAATCCAGACCATAACTATCGATTCTCCGTCAAGGAATCGACCAATCATCTGAAGTTTGATGGAATTCCAAGAAAGCCCGACCAAAACTATCGAAACTGTGTCAAGGAATCAACCAATCATCTGAAGTTTGATGAAATTCCAGGAAATCCAGACTAAAACTATCGATTCTTCGTCAAGGAATCGACCAATCATCTGAAGTTTGATGGAATTCCAAGAAAGCCCGACCAAACCTATCGATTCTTCCTCAAGGAATCAACCAATCATCTGAAGTTTGATGAAATTAAAAGAAAGCCAGACCAAAACTATCGATTCTTCGTCAAGGAATCGACCAATCATCTGAAGTTTGATGGAATTCCAAGAAAGCCAGACCAAAACTATCGATTCTTCCTCAAGGAATCGACCAATCATCTGAAGTTTGATGAAATTCCAAGAAAGCCAGACCAAAACTATCGATTCTTCGTCAAGGAAACGATCAATCATCAGAAGTTTGATGAAATTCCAAGAAAGCCAGACCAAAACTATCGATTCTTCGTCAAGGAATCGACCAATCATCTGAAGTTTGATGAAATTCAAAGAAAGCCTGACCAAAAATATAGATTCTTCGTCAAGGAATCTACCAATCATCTGAAGTTTGATGAAATTCCAGGAAATCCGGACTAAAACTATCGATTCTTCGTCAAGGAATTGACCAATCATCTGAAGTTTGATGGAATTCCAAGAAAGCCCGACCAAAACTATCGATATTTTGTCAAGGAATCGACCAATGATCTGAAGTTTGATGAAATTACAGGAAAACCAGACCAAAAATATCGAAATTTTGTCAAGGAATCGACCAATCATCTGAAGTTTGATGAAATTACAGGAAAGCCAGACCAAAAATATCGATCCTTCCTCAAGGAATCGACCAATCATCTGAAATTTGATGAAATTCAAAGAAAGCCAGACCAAAACTATCGATTCTTCGTCAAGGAATCGACCAATCATCTGAAGTTTGATGAAATTCAAAGAAAGCCAGACCAAAACTATCGATACTTCGTCAAGGAATCGAACAATCATCTGAAGTTTGATGAAATTCCAAGAAAGCCAGACCAAAACTATCGATTCTTCGTCAAGGAATCTACCAACCATCTGGAATTTGATGAAATTCCAGGAAATCCAGACCAAAACTATCGATTCTTCGTCAAGGAATCGACCAATCATCAGAAGTTTGATGAAATTCCAAGAAAGCCAGACCAAAACTATCGATACTTCGTCAAGGAATCAACCAATCATCTGTAGTTTGATGAAATTCCAGGAAAGCCAGACCAAAAATATCTATTCTTCGTCAAGGAATCGACCAATCAACTGAAGTTTGATAAAATTCAAAGAAAGCCAGACCAAAACTATCGATTCTTCGTCAAGGAATAGACCAATCATCTGAAGTTTGATGAAAATCAAAGAAAGCCCGACCAAAACTATCGATTCTTCCTCAAGGAATCGAACAATCAACTTAGGTTTGATGAAATTCTAAGAAAGCCAGACTAAAACTATCGATTCTTCGTCAAGGAATCGACCAATCATCTGAAGTTTGATGAAATTCCAAGAAAGCCAGACCAAAACTATCGATTCTACCTCAAGGAATCGACCAATCATCTGAAGTTTGATGAAATTAAAAGAAAGCCAGACCAAAACTATCGATTCTTCGTCAAGGAATCAACCAATCATCTGAAGTTTGATGGAATTTCAAGAAAGCCAGACCAAAACTATCGATTCTTCGTCAAGGAATCGACCAATCATCTGAAGTTTGATGAAATTCCAAGAAAGCCAGACCAAAACTATCGATTCTTCGTCAAGGAATCGATCAATCATCAGAAGTTTGATTAAATTCCAAGAAAGCCAGACCAAAACTATCGATTCTTCGTCAAGGAATCGACCAATCATCTGAAGTTTGATGAAATTCAAAGAAAGCCTGACCAAAAATATAGATTCTTCGTCAAGGAATCTACCAATCATCTGAAGTTTGATGAAATTCCAGGAAATCCGGACTAAAACTATCGATTCTTCGTCAAGGAATTGACCAATCATCAGAAGTTTGATGAAATTCCAAGAAAGCCAGACCAAAACTATCGATTCTTCGTCAAGGAATCGACCAATCATCTGAAGTTTGATAAAATTCAAAGAAAGCCTGACCAAAATATAGATTCTTCGTCAAGGAATCTACCAACCATCTGAAGTTTGATGAAATTCCAGGAAATCCAGAAGAAAACTATCGATTCTCCGTCAAGGAATCGACCAATCATCTGAAGTTTGATGGAATTCCAAGAAAGCCCGACCAAAACTATCGAAACTGAGTCAAGGAATCAACCAATCATCTGAAGTTTGATGAAATTCCAGGAAATCCAGACTAAAACTATCGATTCTTCGTCAAGGAATCGACCAATCATCTGAAGTTTGATGGAATTCCAAGAAAGCCCGACCAAACCTATCGATTCTTCCTCAAGGAATCAACCAATCATCTGAAGTTTGATGAAATTAAAAGAAAGCCAGACCAAAACTATCGATTCTTCGTCAAGGAATCGACCAATCATCTGAAGTTTGATGGAATTTCAAGAAAGCCAGACCAAAACTATCGATTCTTCCTCAAGGAATCGACCAATCATCTGAAGTTTGATGAAATTCCAAGAAAGCCAGACCAAAACTATCGATTCTTCGTCAAGGAAACGATCAATCATCAGAAGTTTGATGAAATTCCAAGAAAGCCAGACCAAAACTATCGATTCTTCGTCAAGGAATCGACCAATCATCTGAAGTTTGATGAAATTCAAAGAAAGCCTGACCAAAAATATAGATTCTTCGTCAAGGAATCTACCAATCATCTGAAGTTTGATGAAATTCCAGGAAATCCGGACTAAAACTATCGATTCTTCGTCAAGGAATTGACCAATCATCTGAAGTTTGATGGAATTCCAAGAAAGCCCGACCAAAACTATCGATATTTGTCAAGGAATCGACCAATGATCTGAAGTTTGATGAAATTACAGGAAAACCAGACCAAAAATATCGAAATTTTGTCAAGGAATCGACCAATCATCTGAAGTTTGATGAAATTACAGGAAAGCCAGACCAAAAATATCGATCCTTCCTCAAGGAATCGACCAATCATCTGAAATTTGATGAAATTCAAAGAAAGCCAGACCAAAACTATCGATTCTTCGTCAAGGAATCGACCAATCATCTGAAGTTTGATGAAATTCAAAGAAAGCCAGACCAAAACTATCGATACTTCGTCAAGGAATCGAACAATCATCTGAAGTTTGATGAAATTCCAAGAAAGCCAGACCAAAACTATCGATTCTTCGTCAAGGAATCTACCAACCATCTGGAATTTGATGAAATTCCAGGAAATCCAGACCAAAACTATCGATTCTTCGTCAAGGAATCGACCAATCATCAGAAGTTTGATGAAATTCCAAGAAAGCCAGACCAAAACTATCGATACTTCGTCAAGGAATCAACCAATCATCTGTAGTTTGATGAAATTCCAGGAAAGCCAGACCAAAAATATCTATTCTTCGTCAAGGAATCGACCAATCAACTGAAGTTTGATGAAATTCAAAGAAAGCCAGACCAAAACTAAGATACTTCGTCAAGGAATCGAACAATCATCTGAAGTTTGATGAAATTCCAAGAAAGCCAGACCAAAACTATCGATTCTTCGTCAAGGAATCGACCAATCATCAGAAATTTGATGAAATTCCAAGAAAGCCAGACCAAAACTATCGATTATTCGTCAAGGAATCGATCAATCATCAGAAGTTTGATGAAATTCCAAGAAAGCCAGACCAAAACTATCGATTCTTCGTCAAGGAATCGACCAATCATCTGAAGTTTGATAAAATTCAAAGAAAGCCTGACCAAAATATAGATTCTTCGTCAAGGAATCTACCAACCATCTGAAGTTTGATGAAATTCCAGGAAATCCAGACCAAAACTATCGATTCTCCGTCAAGGAATCGACCAATCATCTGAAGTTTGATGGAATTCCAAGAAAGCCCGACCAAAACTATCGAAACTGAGTCAAGGAATCAACCAATCATCTGAAGTTTGATGAAATTAAAAGAAAGCCAGACCAAAACTATCGATTCTTCGTCAAGGAATCAACCAATCATCTGAAGTTTGATGGAATTTCAAGAAAGCCAGACCAAAACTATCGATTCTTCGTCAAGGAATCGACCAATCATCTGAAGTTTGATGAAATTCCAAGAAAGCCAGACCAAAACTATCGATTCTTCGTCAAGGAATCGATCAATCATCAGAAGTTTGATTAAATTCCAAGAAAGCCAGACCAAAACTATCGATTCTTCGTCAAGGAATCGACCAATCATCTGAAGTTTGATGAAATTCAAAGAAAGCCTGACCAAAAATATAGATTCTTCGTCAAGGAATCTACCAATCATCTGAAGTTTGATGAAATTCCAGGAAATCCGGACTAAAACTATCGATTCTTCGTCAAGGAATTGACCAATCATCTGAAGTTTGATGGAATTTCAAGAAAGCCAGACCAAAAATATCGATTCTTCGTCAAGGAATCGAACAATCAACTTTACGTTTGATGGAATTCCAAGAAAGCCAGACTAAAACTATCGATTCTTCGTCAAGGAATCGACCAATCATCAGAAGTTTGATGAAATTCCGAGAAAGCCAGACCAAAACTATCGATTCTTCGTCAAGGAATCGACCAATCATCAGAAGTTTGATGAAATTCCATGAAAGCCAGACCAAAACTATCGATTCTTCGTCAAGGAATCGACCAATCATCTGAAGTTTGATGGAATTTCAAGAAAGCCAGACCAAAACTATCGATTCTTCCTCAAGGAATCGACCAATCATCAGAAGTTTGATGAAATTCCAAGAAAGCCAGACCAAAACTATCGATTCTTCGTCAAGGAAACGATCAATCATCAGAAGTTTGATGAAATTCCAAGAAAGCCAGACCAAAACTATCGATTCTTCGTCAAGGAATCGACCAATCATCTGAAGTTTGATGAAATTACAGGAAAACCAGACCAAAAATATCGATACTTTGTCAAGGAATCAACCAATCATCAGAAGTTTGATGAAATTCCAAGAAAGTAAGACCAAAACTATCGATATTTCGTCAAGGAATCAACCAATCATCTGAAGTTTGATGAAATTCCAAGAAAGCCAGACCAAAACTATCGATTCTTCGTCAAGGAATCGACCAATCATCTGAAGTTTGATGGAATTTCAAGAAAGCCAGACCAAAACTATCGATTCTTCGTCAAGGAATCGACCAATCATCTGAAGTTTGATGAAATTCCAAGAAAGCCAGACCAAAACTATCGATTCTTCCTCAAGGAATCAACCAATCATCTGCAGTTTGATGAAATTAAAAGAAAGACAGACCAAAACTATCGATTCTTCCTCAAGGAATCGACCAATCATCTGAAGTTTGTAGAAGGTCCAAGAAAGCCAGACCAAAACTATCGATTCATCGTCAAGGAATCGACCAATCATCTGAAGTTTGATGAAATTCCAAGAAAGCCAGACCAAAACTATCGATTCTTCGTCAAGGAAACGATCAATCATCAGAAGTTTGATGAAATTCCAAGAAAGCCAGACCTAAACTATCGATTCTTCGTCAAGGAATCGACCAATCATCAGAAGTTTGATGAAATTCCAAGAAAGCCAGACCAAAACTATCGATTCTTCGTCAAGGAATCGATCAATCATCAGAAGTTTGATGAAATTCCAAGAAAGCCAGACCAAAACTATCGATTCTTCGTCAAGGAATCGACCAATCATCTGAAGTTTGATAAAATTCAAAGAAAGCCTGACCAAAAATATGGATTCTTCGTCAAGGAATCTACCAACCATCTGAAGTTTGATGAAATTCCAGGAAATCCAGACCAAAACTATCGATTCTCCGTCAAGGAATCGACCAATCATCTGAAGTTTGATGGAATTCCAAGGACGCCCGACCAAAACTATCGAAACTGTGTCAAGGAATCAACCAATCATCTGAAGTTTGATGAAATTCAAGGAAATCCAGACTAAAAATATCGATTCTTCGTCAAGGAATCGACCAATCATCTGAAGTTTGATGGAATTCCAAGAAAGCCCGACCAAAACTATCGAAACTGAGTCAAGGAATCGAACAATCATCTGAAGTTTGATGAAATTCCAAGAAAGCCAGACCAAAACTATCGATTCTTCGTCAAGGAATCTACCAACCATCTGGAATTTGATGAAATTCCAGGAAATCCAGACCAAAACTATCGATTCTTCGTCAAGGAATCGACCAATCATCAGAAGTTTGATGAAATTCCAAGAAAGCCAGACCAAAACTATCGATACTTCGTCAAGGAATCAACCAATCATCTGTAGTTTGATGAAATTCCAGGAAAGCCAGACCAAAAATATCTATTCTTCGTCAAGGAATCGACCAATCAACTGAAGTTTGATGAAATTCCAGGAAATCCGGACTAAAACTATCGATTCTTCGTCAAGGAATTGACCAATCATCTGAAGTTTGATGGAATTCCAAGAAAGCCCGACCAAAACTATCGATATTTTGTCAAGGAATCGACCAATGATCTGAAGTTTGATGAAATTACAGGAAAACCAGACCAAAAATATCGAAATTTTGTCAAGGAATCGACCAACCATCTGGAATTTGATGAAATTCCAGGAAATCCAGACCAAAACTATCGATTCTTCGTCAAGGAATCGACCAATCATCAGAAGTTTGATGAAATTCCAAGAAAGCCAGACAAAAACTATCGATACTTCGTCAAGGAATCAACCAATCATCTGTAGTTTGATGAAATTCCAGGAAAGCCAGACCAAAAATATCTATTCTTCGTCAAGGAATCGACCAATCAACTGAAGTTTGATGAAATTCAAAGAAAGCCAGACCAAAACTATCGATTCTTCGTCAAGGAATAGACCAATCATCTGAAGTTTGATGAAAATCAAAGAAAGCCCGACCAAAACTATCGATTCTTCCTCAAGGAATCGAACAATCAACTTAGGTTTGATGAAATTCTAAGAAAGCCAGACTAAAACTATCGATTCTTCGTCAAGGAATCGACCAATCATCTGAAGTTTGATGAAATTCCAAGAAAGCCAGACCAAAACTATCGATTCTACCTCAAGGAATCGACCAATCATCTGAAGTTTGATGAAATTAAAAGAAAGCCAGACCAAAACTATCGATTCTTCGTCAAGGAATCAACCAATCATCTGAAGTTTGATGGAATTTCAAGAAAGCCAGACCAAAACTATCGATTCTTCGTCATGGAATCGACCAATCATCTGAAGTTTGATGAAATTCCAAGAAAGCCAGACCAAAACTATCGATTCTTCGTCAAGGAATCGATCAATCATCAGAAGTTTGATTAAATTCCAAGAAAGCCAGACCAAAACTATCGATTCTTCGTCAAGGAATCGACCAATCATCTGAAGTTTGATGAAATTCAAAGAAAGCCTGACCAAAAATATAGATTCTTCGTCAAGGAATCTACCAATCATCTGAAGTTTGATGAAATTCCAGGAAATCCGGACTAAAACTATCGATTCTTCGTCAAGGAATTGACCAATCATCTGAAGTTTGATGGAATTTCAAGAAAGCCAGACAAAAATATCGATTCTTCGTCAAGGAATCGAACAATCAACTTTACGTTTGATGGAATTCCAAGAAAGCCAGACTAAAACTATCGATTCTTCGTCAAGGAATCGACCAATCATCAGAAGTTTGATGAAATTCCGAGAAAGCCAGACCAAAACTATCGATTCTTCGTCAAGAAATCGACCAATCATCAGAAGTTTGATGAAATTCCATGAAAGCCAGACCAAAACTATCGATTCTTCGTCAAGGAATCGACCAATCATCTGAAGTTTTATGAAATTCCAAGAAAGCCAGACCAAAACTATCGATTCTTCCTCAAGGAATCGACCAATCATCTGAAGTTTGATGAAATTCAAAGAAAGCCAGACCAAAACTATCGATTCTTCGTCAAGGAATCTACCAACCATCTGAAGTTTGATGAATTTCCAGGAAATCCAGACCAAAACTATCGATTCTCCCTCAAGGAATCGACCAATCATCTGAAGTTTGATGGAATTCAAAGAAAGCCCGACAGAAACTTTCGATACTTTGTCAAGGAATCAACCAATCATCTGAAGTTTGATGAAATTCCAGGAAATCCTGACTAAAACTATCGATTCTTCGTCAAGGAATCGACGAATCATCTGAAGTTTGAAGGAATTCCAAGAAAGCCCGACCAAACCTATCGATACTTTGTCAAGGAATCAACCAATCATCAGAAGTTTGATGAAATTCCAAGAAAGTAAGACCAAAACTATCGATATTTCGTCAAGGAATCAACCAATCATCTGAAGTTTGATGAAATTCCAAGAAAGCCAGACCAAAACTATCGATTCATCGTCAAGGAATCGACCAATCATCTGAAGTTTGATGAAATTCAAAGAAAGCCAGACCAAAACTATCGATACTTCGTCAAGGAATCGAACAATCATCTGAAGTTTGATGAAATTCCAAGAAAGCCAGACCAAAACTATCGATTCTTCGTCAAGGAATCGACCAATCATCAGAAGTTTGATGAAATTCCAAGAAAGCCAGACCAAAACTATCGATTCTTCGTCAAGGAATCGATCAATCATCAGAAGTTTGATGAAATTCCAAGAAAGCCAGACCAAAACTATCGATTCTTCGTCAAGGAATCGACCAATCATCTGAAGTTTGATAAAATTCAAAGAAAGCCTGACCAAAAATATAGATTCTTCGTCAAGGAATCTACCAACCATCTGAAGTTTGATGAAATTCCAGGAAATCCAGACCAAAACTATCGATTCTCCGTCAAGGAATCGACCAATCATCTGAAGTTTGATGGAATTCCAAGAAAGCCCGACCAAAACTATCGAAACTGAGTCAAGGAATCAACCAATCATCTGAAGTTTGATGAAATTCCAGGAAATCCAGACTAAAACTATCGATTCTTCGTCAAGGAATCGACCAATCATCTGAAGTTTGATGGAATTCCAAGAAAGCCCGACCAAACCTATCGATTCTTCCTCAAGGAATCAACCAATCATCTGAAGTTTGATGAAATTAAAAGAAAGCCAGACCAAAACTATCGATTCTTCGTCAAGGAATCGACCAATCATCTGAAGTTTGATGGAATTTCAAGAAAGCCAGACCAAAACTATCGATTCTTCCTCAAGGAATCGACCAATCATCAGAAGTTTGATGAAATTCCAAGAAAGCCAGACCAAAACTATCGATTCTTCGTCAAGGAAACGATCAATCATCAGAAGTTTGATGAAATTCCAAGAAAGCCAGACCAAAACTATCGATTCTTCGTCAAGGAATCGACCAATCATCTGAAGTTTGATGAAATTACAGGAAAACCAGACCAAAAATATCGATACTTTGTCAAGGAATCAACCAATCATCAGAAGTTTGATGAAATTCCAAGAAAGTAAGACCAAAACTATCGATATTTCGTCAAGGAATCAACCAATCATCTGAAGTTTGATGAAATTCCAAGAAAGCCTGACCAAAAATATAGATTCTTCGTCAAGGAATCTACCAATCATCTGAAGTTTTATGAAATTCCAAGAAAGCCAGACCAAAACTATCGATTCTTCCTCAAGGAATCGACCAATCATCTGAAGTTTGATGAAATTCAAAGAAAGCCAGACCAAAACTATCGATTCTTCGTCAAGGAATCTACCAACCATCTGAAGTTTGATGAATTTCCAGGAAATCCAGACCAAAACTATCGATTCTCCCTCAAGGAATCGACGAATCATCTGAAGTTTGATGGAATTCAAAGAAAGCCCGACAGAAACTTTCGATACTTTGTCAAGGAATCAACCAATCATCTGAAGTTTGATGAAATTCCAGGAAATCCTGACTAAAACTATCGATTCTTCGTCAAGGAATCGACCAATCATCTGAAGTTTGAAGGAATTCCAAGAAAGCCCGACCAAACCTATCGATACTTTGTCAAGGAATCAACCAATCATCAGAAGTTTGATGAAATTCCAAGAAAGTAAGACCAAAACTATCGATATTTCGTCAAGGAATCAACCAATCATCTGAAGTTTGATGAAATTCCAAGAAAGCCAGACCAAAACTATCGATTCTTCGTCAAGGAATCGACCAATCATCTGAAGTTTGATGGAATTTCAAGAAAGCCATACCAAAACTATCGATTCTTCGTCAAGGAATCGACCAATCATCTGAAGTTTGATGAAATTCCAAGAAAGCCAGACCAAAACTATCGATTCTTCCTCAAGGAATCAACCAATCATCTGCAGTTTGATGAAATTAAAAGAAAGACAGACCAAAACTATCGATTCTTCGTCAAGGAATCTACCAATCATCTGAAGTTTGATGAAATTACAGGACAGCCAGACCAAAAATATCGATCCTTCCTCAAGGAATCGACCAATCATCTGAAGTTTTTAGAAGGTCCAAGAAAGCCAGACCAAAACTATCGATTCATCGTCAAGGAATCGACCAATCATCTGAAGTTTGATGAAATTCAAAGAAAGCCAGACCAAAACTAAGATACTTCGTCAAGGAATCGAACAATCATCTGAAGTTTGATGAAATTCCAAGAAAGCCAGACCAAAACTATCGATTCTTCGTCAAGGAATCGACCAATCATCAGAAATTTGATGAAATTCCAAGAAAGCCAGACCAAAACTATCGATTCTTCGTCAAGGAATCGATCAATCATCAGAAGTTTGATGAAATTCCAAGAAAGCCAGACCAAAACTATCGATTCTTCGTCAAGGAATCGACCAATCATCTGAAGTTTGATAAAATTCAAAGAAAGCCTGACCAAAATATAGATTCTTCGTCAAGGAATCTACCAACCATCTGAAGTTTGATGAAATTCCAGGAAATCCAGACCAAAACTATCGATTCTCCGTCAAGGAATCGACCAATCATCTGAAGTTTGATGGAATTCCAAGAAAGCCCGACCAAAACTATCGAAACTGAGTCAAGGAATCAACCAATCATCTGAAGTTTGATGAAATTCCAGGAAATCCAGACTAAAACTATCGATTCTTCGTCAAGGAATCGACCAATCATCTGAAGTTTGATGGAATTCCAAGAAAGCCCGACCAAACCTATCGATTCTTCCTCAAGGAATCAACCAATCATCTGAAGTTTGATGAAATTAAAAGAAAGCCAGACCAAAACTATCGATTCTTCGTCAAGGAATCGACCAATCATCTGAAGTTTGATGGAATTTCAAGAAAGCCAGACCAAAACTATCGATTCTTCCTCAAGGAATCGACCAATCATCTGAAGTTTGATGAAATTCCAAGAAAGCCAGACCAAAACTATCGATTCTTCGTCAAGGAAACGATCAATCATCAGAAGTTTGATGAAATTCCAAGAAAGCCAGACCAAAACTATCGATTCTTCGTCAAGGAATCGACCAATCATCTGAAGTTTGATGAAATTCAAAGAAAGCCTGACCAAAAATATAGATTCTTCGTCAAGGAATCTACCAATCATCTGAAGTTTGATGAAATTCCAGGAAATCCGGACTAAAACTATCGATTCTTCGTCAAGGAATTGACCAATCATCTGAAGTTTGATGGAATTCCAAGAAAGCCCGACCAAAACTATCGATATTTTGTCAAGGAATCGACCAATGATCTGAAGTTTGATGAAATTACAGGAAAACCAGACCAAAAATATCGAAATTTTGTCAAGGAATCGACCAATCATCTGAAGTTTGATGAAATTACAGGAAAGCCAGACCAAAAATATCGATCCTTCCTCAAGGAATCGACCAATCATCTGAAATTTGATGAAATTCAAAGAAAGCCAGACCAAAACTATCGATTCTTCGTCAAGGAATCGACCAATCATCTGAAGTTTGATGAAATTCAAAGAAAGCCAGACCAAAACTATCGATACTTCGTCAAGGAATCGAACAATCATCTGAAGTTTGATGAAATTCCAAGAAAGCCAGACCAAAACTATCGATTCTTCGTCAAGGAATCTACCAACCATCTGGAATTTGATGAAATTCCAGGAAATCCAGACCAAAACTATCGATTCTTCGTCAAGGAATCGACCAATCATCAGAAGTTTGATGAAATTCCAAGAAAGCCAGACCAAAACTATCGATACTTCGTCAAGGAATCAACCAATCATCTGTAGTTTGATGAAATTCCAGGAAAGCCAGACCAAAAATATCTATTCTTCGTCAAGGAATCGACCAATCAACTGAAGTTTGATGAAATTCAAAGAAAGCCAGACCAAAACTATCGATTCTTCGTCAAGGAATAGACCAATCATCTGAAGTTTGATGAAAATCAAAGAAAGCCCGACCAAAACTATCGATTCTTCCTCAAGGAATCGAACAATCAACTTAGGTTTGATGAAATTCTAAGAAAGCCAGACTAAAACTATCGATTCTTCGTCAAGGAATCGACCAATCATCTGAAGTTTGATGAAATTCCAAGAAAGCCAGACCAAAACTATCGATTCTACCTCAAGGAATCGACCAATCATCTGAAGTTTGATGAAATTAAAAGAAAGCCAGACCAAAACTATCGATTCTTCGTCAAGGAATCAACCAATCATCTGAAGTTTGATGGAATTTCAAGAAAGCCAGACCAAAACTATCGATTCTTCGTCAAGGAATCGACCAATCATCTGAAGTTTGATGAAATTCCAAGAAAGCCAGACCAAAACTATCGATTCTTCGTCAAGGAATCGATCAATCATCAGAAGTTTGATTAAATTCCAAGAAAGCCAGACCAAAACTATCGATTCTTCGTCAAGGAATCGACCAATCATCTGAAGTTTGATGAAATTCAAAGAAAGCCTGACCAAAAATATAGATTCTTCGTCAAGGAATCTACCAATCATCTGAAGTTTGATGAAATTCCAGGAAATCCGGACTAAAACTATCGATTCTTCGTCAAGGAATTGACCAATCATCTGAAGTTTGATGGAATTTCAAGAAAGCCAGACCAAAAATATCGATTCTTCGTCAAGGAATCGAACAATCAACTTTACGTTTGATGGAATTCCAAGAAAGCCAGACTAAAACTATCGATTCTTCGTCAAGGAATCGACCAATCATCAGAAGTTTGATGAAATTCCGAGAAAGCCAGACCAAAACTATCGATTCTTCGTCAAGGAATCGACCAATCATCAGAAGTTTGATGAAATTCCATGAAAGCCAGACCAAAACTATCGATTCTTCGTCAAGGAATCGACCAATCATCTGAAGTTTTATGAAATTCCAAGAAAGCCAGACCAAAACTATCGATTCTTCCTCAAGGAATCGACCAATCATCTGAAGTTTGATGAAATTCAAAGAAAGCCAGACCAAAACTATCGATTCTTCGTCAAGGAATCTACCAACCATCTGAAGTTTGATGAATTTCCAGGAAATCCAGACCAAAACTATCGATTCTCCCTCAAGGAATCGACCAATCATCTGAAGTTTGATGGAATTCAAAGAAAGCCCGACAGAAACTTTCGATACTTTGTCAAGGAATCAACCAATCATCTGAAGTTTGATGAAATTCCAGGAAATCCTGACTAAAACTATCGATTCTTCGTCAAGGAATCGACGAATCATCTGAAGTTTGAAGGAATTCCAAGAAAGCCCGACCAAACCTATCGATACTTTGTCATGGAATCAACCAATCATCAGAAGTTTGATGAAATTCCAAGAAAGTAAGACCAAAACTATCGATATTTCGTCAAGGAATCAACCAATCATCTGAAGTTTGATGAAATTCCAAGAAAGCCAGACCAAAACTATCGATTCATCGTCAAGGAATCGACCAATCATCTGAAGTTTGATGAAATTCAAAGAAAGCCAGACCAAAACTATCGATACTTCGTCAAGGAATCGAACAATCATCTGAAGTTTGATGAAATTCCAAGAAAGCCAGACCAAAACTATCGATTCTTCGTCAAGGAATCGACCAATCATCAGAAGTTTGATGAAATTCCAAGAAAGCCAGACCAAAACTATCGATTCTTCGTCAAGGAATCGATCAATCATCAGAAGTTTGATGAAATTCCAAGAAAGCCAGACCAAAACTATCGATTCTTCGTCAAGGAATCGACCAATCATCTGAAGTTTGATAAAATTCAAAGAAAGCCTGACCAAAAATATAGATTCTTCGTCAAGGAATCTACCAACCATCTGAAGTTTGATGAAATTCCAGGAAATCCAGACCAAAACTATCGATTCTCCGTCAAGGAATCGACCAATCATCTGAAGTTTGATGGAATTCCAAGAAAGCCCGACCAAAACTATCGAAACTGAGTCAAGGAATCAACCAATCATCTGAAGTTTGATGGAATTCCAAGAAAGCCCGACCAAACCTATCGATTCTTCCTCAAGGAATCAACCAATCATCTGAAGTTTGATGAAATTAAAAGAAAGCCAGACCAAAACTATCGATTCTTCGTCAAGGAATCGACCAATCATCTGAAGTTTGATGGAATTTCAAGAAAGCCAGACCAAAACTATCGATTCTTCCTCAAGGAATCGACCAATCATCAGAAGTTTGATGAAATTCCAAGAAAGCCAGACCAAAACTATCGATTCTTCGTCAAGGAAACGATCAATCATCAGAAGTTTGATGAAATTCCAAGAAAGCCAGACCAAAACTATCGATTCTTCGTCAAGGAATCGACCAATCATCTGAAGTTTGATGAAATTACAGGAAAACCAGACCAAAAATATCGAAATTTTGTCAAGGAATCGACCAATCATCTGAAGTTTGATGAAATTACAGGAAAGCCAGATTAAAAATATCGATCCTTCCTCAAGGAATCGACCAATCATCTGAAATTTGATGAAATTCAAAGAAAGCCAGACCATAACTATCGATTCTTCGTCAAGGAATCGACCAATCATCTGAAGTTTGATGAAATTCAAAGAAAGCCAGACCAAAACTATCGATACTTCGTCAAGGAATCGAACAATCATCTGAAGTTTGATGAAATTCCAAGAAAGCCAGACCAAAACTATCGATTCTTCGTCAAGGAATCGACCAATCATCAGAAGTTTGATGAAATTCCAAGAAAGCCAGACCAAAACTATCGATTCTTCGTCAAGGAATCGATCAATCATCAGAAGTTTGATGAAATTCCAAGAAAGCCAGACCAAAACTATCGATTCTTCGTCAAGGAATCGACCAATCATCTGAAGATTGATAAAATTCAAAGAAAGCCTGACCAAAAATATAGATTCTTCGTCAAGGAATCTACCAACCATCTGAAGTTTGATGAAACTCGAAGAAAGCCAGACCAAAACTATCGATTCTTCGTCAAGGAATCGACCAATCATCTGAAGTTTGATGAAATTCAAAGAAAGCTAGACCGAAACTATCGATTCTTCGTCAAGGAATCGACCAATCATCTGAAATTTGATGAAATTCAAAGAAAGCAAGACCAAAAATATCGATTCTTCCTCAAGGAATCGAACAATCAACTTAGGTTTGATGAAATTCCAAGAAAGCCAGACCAAAACTATCGATTCTTCGTCAAGGAATCGACCAATCATCTGAAGTTTGATGAAATTCCAAGAAAGCCAGACCAAAACTATCGATTCTACCTCAAGGAATCGACCAATCATCTGAAGTTTGATGAAATTCAAAGAAAGCCAGACCAAAAATATCTATTCTTCCTCAAGGAATCGACCAAACATCTGAAGTTTGATGAAATTCAAAGAAAGCCAGACCAAAACTATCGATTCTTCCTCAAGGAATCGAACAATCAACTTAGGTTTGATGAAATTCTAAGAAAGCCAGACTAAAACTATCGATTCTTCGTCAAGGAATCGACCAATCATCTGAAGTGTGATGAAATTCCAAGAAAGCCGGACCAAAACTATCGATTCTACCTCAAGGAATCGACCAATCATCTGAAGTTTGATGAAATTAAAAGAAAGCCAGACCAAAACTATCGATTCTTCGTCAAGGAATCAACCAATCATCTGAAGTTTGATGGAATTTCAAGAAAGCCAGACCAAAACTATCGATTCTTCGTCAAGGAATCGACCAATCATCTGAAGTTTGATGAAATTCCAAGAAAGCCAGACCAAAACTATCGATTCTTCGTCAAGGAATCGATCAATCATCAGAAGTTTGATGAAATTCCAAGAAAGCCAGACCAAAACTATCGATTCTTCGTCAAGGAATCTACCAATCATCTGAAGTTTGATGAAATTCCAGGAAATCCGGACTAAAACTATAGATTCTTCGTCAAGGAATTGACCAATCATCTGAAGTTTGATGGAATTTCAAGAAAGCCAGACCAAAAATATCGATTCTTCGTCAAGGAATCGAACAATCAACTTTACGTTTGATGGAATTCCAAGAAAGCCAGACTAAAACTATCGATTCTTCGTCAAGGAATCGACCAATCATCAGAAGTTTGATGAAATTCCGAGAAAGCCAGACCAAAACTATCGATTCTTCGTCAAGGAATCGACCAATCATCAGAAGTTTGATGAAATTCCATGAAAGCCAGACCAAAACTATCGATTCTTCGTCAAGGAATCGACCAATCATCTGAAGTTTTATGAAATTCCAAGAAAGCCAGACCAAAACTATCGATTCTTCCTCAAGGAATCGACCAATCATCTGAAGTTTGATGAAATTCAAAGAAAGCCAGACCAAAACTATCGATTCTTCGTCAAGGAATCTACCAACCATCTGATGTTTGATGAATTTCCAGGAAATCCAGACAAAAACTATCGATTCTCCCTCAAGGAATCGACCAATCATCTGAAGTTTGATGGAATTCAAAGAAAGCCCGACAGAAACTTTCGATACTTTGTCAAGGAATCAACCAATCATCTGAAGTTTGATGAAATTCCAGGAAATCCTGACTAAAACTATCGATTCTTCGTCAAGGAATCGACCAATCATCTGAAGTTTGAAGGAATTCCAAGAAAGCCCGACCAAACCTATCGATACTTTGTCAAGGAATCAACCAATCATCAGAAGTTTGATGAAATTCCAAGAAAGTAAGACCAAAACTATCGATATTTCGTCAAGGAATCAACCAATCATCTGAAGTTTGATGAAATTCCAAGAAAGCCAGACCAAAACTATCGATTCTTCGTCAAGGAATCGACCAATCATCTGAAGTTTGATGGAATTTCAAGAAAGCCAGACCAAAACTATCGATTCTTCGTCAAGGAATCGACCAATCATCTGAAGTTTGATGAAATTCCAAGAAAGCCAGACCAAAACTATCGATTCTTCCTCAAGGAATCAACCAATCATCTGCAGTTTGATGAAATTAAAAGAAAGACAGACCAAAACTATCGATTCTTCGTCAAGGAATCGACCAATCATCTGAAGTTTGATGAAATTACAGGAAAGCCAGACCAAAAATATCGATTCTTCCTCAAGGAATCGACCAATCATCTGAAGTTTTTAGAAGGTCCAAGAAAGCCAGACCAAAACTATCGATTCATCGTCAAGGAATCGACCAATCATCTGAAGTTTGATGAAATTCAAAGAAAGCCAGACCAAAACTATCGATACTTCGTCAAGGAATCGAACAATCATCTGAAGTTTGATGAAATTCCAAGAAAGCCAGACCAAAACTATCGATTCTTCGTAAGGGAATCGACCAATCATCAGAAGTTTGATGAAATTCCAAGAAAGCCAGACCAAAACTATCGATTCTTCGTCAAGGAATCGACCAATCATCAGAAGTTTGATGAAATTCCGAGAAAGCCAGACCAAAACTATCGATTCTTCGTCAAGGAATCGACCAATCATCAGAAGTTTGATGAAATTCCATGAAAGCCAGACCAAAACTATCGATTCTTCGTCAAGGAATCGACCAATCATCTGAAGTTTTATGAAATTCCAATAAAGCCAGACCAAAACTATCGATTCTTCCTCAAGGAATCGACCAATCATCTGAAGTTTGATGAAATTCAAAGAAAGCCAGACCAAAACTATCGATTCGTCGTCAAGGAATCTACCAACCATCTGATGTTTGATGAATTTCCAGGAAATCCAGACAAAAACTATCGATTCTCCCTCAAGGAATCGACCAATCATCTGAAGTTTGATGGAATTCAAAGAAAGCCCGACAGAAACTTTCGATACTTTGTCAAGGAATCAACCAATCATCTGAAGTTTGATGAAATTCCAGGAAATCCTGACTAAAACTATCGATTCTTCGTCAAGGAATCGACCAATCATCTGAAGTTTGAAGGAATTCCAAGAAAGCCCGACCAAACCTATCGATACTTTGTCAAGGAATCAACCAATCATCAGAAGTTTGATGAAATTCCAAGAAAGTAAGACCAAAACTATCGATATTTCGTCAAGGAATCAACCAATCATCTGAAGTTTGATGAAATTCCAAGAAAGCCAGACCAAAACTATCGATTCTTCGTCAAGGAATCGACCAATCATCTGAAGTTTGATGGAATTTCAAGAAAGCCAGACCAAAACTATCGATTCTTCGTCAAGGAATCGACCAATCATCTGAAGTTTGATGAAATTCCAAGAAAGCCAGACCAAAACTATCGATTCTTCCTCAAGGAATCGACCAATCATCTGAAGTTTGATGAAATTACAGGAAAGCCAGACCAAAAATATCGATCCTTCCTCAAGGAATCGACCAATCATCTGAAGTTTTTAGAAGGTCCAAGAAAGCCAGACCAAAACTATCGATTCATCGTCAAGGAATCGACCAATCATCTGAAGTTTGATGAAATTCAAAGAAAGCCAGACCAAAACTATCGATACTTCGTCAAGGAATCGAACAATCATCTGAAGTTTGATGAAATTCCAAGAAAGCCAGACCAAAACTATCGATTCTTCGTGAGGGAATCGACCAATCATCAGAAGTTTGATGAAATTCCAAGAAAGCCAGACCAAAACTATCGATTCTTCGTCAAGGAATCGATCAATCATCAGAAGTTTGATGAAATTCCAAGAAAGCCAGACCAAAACTATCGATTCTTCGTCAAGGAATCGACCAATCATCTGAAGTTTGATAAAATTCAAAGAAAGCCTGACCAAAAATATAGATTCTTCGTAATGGAATCTACCAACCATCTGAAGTTTGATGAAATTACAGGAAATCCAGACCAAAACTATCGATTCTCCGTCAAGGAATCGACCAATCATCTGAAGTTTGATGGAATTCCAAGAAAGCCCGACCAAAACTATCGAAACTGAGTCAAGGAATCAACCAATCATCTGAAGTTTGATGAAATTCCAGGAAATCCAGACTAAAACTATCGATTCTTCGTCAAGGAATCGACCAATCATCTGAAGTTTAATGGAATTTCAAGAAAGCCAGACCAAAACTATCGATTCTTCGTCAAGGAATCGACCAATCATCAGAAGTTTGATGAAATTCCAAGAAAGCCAGACCAAAACTATCGATTCTTCGTCAAGGAATCGATCAATCATCAGAAGTTTGATGAAATTCCAAGAAAGCCAGACCAAAACTATCGATTCTTCGTCAAGGAATCGACCAATCATCTGAAGTTTGATAAAATTCAAAGAAAGCCTGACCAAAAATATAGATTCTTCGTCAAGGAATCTACCAACCATCTGAAGTTTGATGAAATTCCAGGAAATCCAGACCAAAACTATCGATCCCCGTCAAGGAATCGACCAATCATCTGAAGTTTGATGGAATTCCAAGAAAGCCCGACCAAAACTATCGAAACTGTGTCAAGGAATCAACCAATCATCTGAAGTTTGATGAAATTCCAGGAAATCCAGACTAAAACTATCGATTCTTCGTCAAGGAATCGACCAATCATCTGAAGTTTGATGGAATTCCAAGAAAGCCCGACCAAACCTATCGATTCTTCCTCAAGGAATCAACCAATCATCTGAAGTTTGATGAAATTAAAAGAAAGCCAGACCAAAACTATCGATTCTTCGTCAAGGAATCGACCAATCATCTGAAGTTTGATGGAATTTCAAGAAAGCCAGACCAAAACTATCGATTCTTCGTCAAGGAATCGACCAATCATCTGAAGTTTGATGAAATTCAAAGAAAGCCTGACCAAAAATATAGATTCTTCGTCAAGGAATCTACCAATCATCTGAAGTTTGATAAAATTCCAGGAAATCCGGACTAAAACTATCGATTCTTCGTCAAGGAATTGACCAATCATCTGAAGTTTGATGGAATTCCAAGAAAGCCCGACCAAAACTATCGATATTTTGTCAAGGAATCGACCAATCATCTGAAGTTTGATGAAATTACAGGAAAACCAGACCAAAAATATCGAAATTTTGTCAAGGAATCGACCAATCATCTGAAGTTTGATGAAATTACAGGAAAGCCAGACCAAAAATATCGATCCTTCCTCAAGGAATCGACCAATCATCTGAAATTTGATGAAATTCAAAGAAAGCCAGACCAAAACTATCGATTCTTCGTCAAGGAATCGACCAATCATCTGAAGTTGTAAGAAATTCCAAGGAAGCCAGACCATAACTATCGATTCTTCGTCAAGGAATCGAACAATCAACTTTAGGTTTGATGGAATTCCAAGAAAGCCAGACTAAAACTATCGATTCTTCGTCAAGGAATCGACCAATCATCAGAAGTTTGATGAAATTCCAAGAAAGCCAGACCAAAACTATCGATTCTTCGTCAAGGAATCGACCAATCATCAGAAGTTTGATGAAATTCCATGAAAGCCAGACCAAAACTATCGATTCTTCGTCAAGGAATCGACCAATCATCTGAAGTTTTATGAAATTCCAAGAAAGCCAGACCAAAACTATCGATTCTTCGTCAAGGAATCGATCAATCATCAGAAGTTTGATGAAATTCCAAGAAAACCAGACCAAAAATATAGATTCTTCGTCAAGGAATCTACCAATCATCTGAAGTTTGTGGAAATTCCAGGAAATCCGGACTAAAACTATCGATTCTTCGTCAAGGAATTGACCAATCATCTGAAGTGTGATGGAATTCCAAGAAAGCCCGACCAAAACTATCGATATTTTGTCAAGGAATCGACCTATCATCTGAAGTTTGATGAAATTACAGGAAAACCAGACCAAAACTATCGATTCTTCGTCAAGGAATCGACCAATCATCTGAAGTTTTATGAAATTCCAAGGAAGCCAGACCAAAACTATCGATTCTTCGTCAAGGAATCGAACAATCAACTTTAGGTTTGATGGAATTCCAAGAAAGCCAGACTAAAACTATCGATTCTTCGTCAAGGAATCGACCAATCATCAGAAGTTTGATGAAATTCCGAGAAAGCCAGACCAAAACTATCGATTCTTCGTCAAGGAATCGACCAATCATCAGAAGTTTGATGAAATTCCATGAAAGCCAGACCAAATTTATCGATACTTTGTCAAGGATTCAACCAATCATCTGAAGTTTGATGAAATTCCAGGAAATCCAGACTAAAACTATCGATTCTTCGTCAAGGAATCGACCAATCATCTGAAGTTTGATGGAATTCCAAGAAAGCCCGACCAAACCTATCGATTCTTCCTCAAGGAATCAACCAATCATCTGAAGTTTGATGAAATTAAAAGAAAGCCAGACCAAAACTATCGATTCTTCGTCAAGGAATCGACCAATCATCTGAAGTTTGATGGAATTCAAAGAAAGCCCGACAGAAACTTTCGATACTTTGTCAAGGAATCGACCAATCATCAGAAGTTTGATGAAATTCCGAGAAAGCCAGACCAAAACTATCGATTCTTCGTCAAGGAATCGACCAATCATCAGAAGTTTGATGAAATTCCATGAAAGCCAGACCAAAACTATCGATTCTTCGTCAAGGAATCGACCAATCATCTGAAGTTTTATGAATTTCCAAGAAAGCCAGACCAAAACTATCGATTCTTCCTCAAGGAATCGACCAATCATCTGAAATTTGATGAAATTCAAAGAAAGCCAGACCATAACTATCGATTCTTCGTCAAGGAATCGACCAATCATCTGAAGTTTGATGAAATTCAAAGAAAGCCAGACCAAAACTATCGATACTTCGTCAAGGAATCGAACAATCATCTGAAGTTTGATGAAATTCCAAGAAAGCCAGACCAAAACTATCGATTCTTCGTCAAGGAATCGACCAATCATCAGAAGTTTGATGAAATTCCAAGAAAGCCAGACCAAAACTATCGATTCTTCGTCAAGGAATCGATCAATCATCAGAAGTTTGATGAAATTCCAAGAAAGCCAGACCAAAACTATCGATTCTTCGTCAAGGAATCGACCAATCATCTGAAGATTGATAAAATTCAAAGAAAGCCTGACCAAAAATATAGATTCTTCGTCAAGGAATCTACCAACCATCTGAAGTTTGATGAAACTCGAAGAAAGCCAGACCAAAACTATCGATTCTTCGTCAAGGAATCGACCAATCAACTTAGGTTTGATGAAATTCCAAGAAAGCCAGACCAAAACTATCGATTCTTCGTCAAGGAATCGACCAATCATCTGAAGTTTGATGAAATTCCAAGAAAGCCAGACCAAAACTATCGATTCTACCTCAAGGAATCGACCAATCATCTGAAGTTTGATGAAATTCAAAGAAAGCCAGACCAAAAATATCTATTCTTCCTCAAGGAATCGACCAAACATCTGAAGTTTGATGAAATTCAAAGAAAGCCAGACCAAAACTATCGATTCTTCCTCAAGGAATCGAACAATCAACTTAGGTTTGATGAAATTCTAAGAAAGCCAGACTAAAACTATCGATTCTTCGTCAAGGAATCGACCAATCATCTGAAGTGTGATGAAATTCCAAGAAAGCCGGACCAAAACTATCGATTCTACCTCAAGGAATCGACCAATCATCTGAAGTTTGATGAAATTAAAAGAAAGCCAGACCAAAACTATCGATTCTTCGTCGAGGAATCAACCAATCATCTGAAGTTTGATGGAATTTCAAGAAAGCCAGACCAAAACTATCGATTCTTCGTCAAGGAATCGACCAATCATCTGAAGTTTGATGAAATTCCAAGAAAGCCAGACCAAAACTATCGATTCTTCGTCAAGGAATCGATCAATCATCAGAAGTTTGATGAAATTCCAAGAAAGCCAGACCAAAACTATCGATTCTTCGTCAAGGAATCTACCAATCATCTGAAGTTTGATGAAATTCCAGGAAATCCGGACTAAAACTATAGATTCTTCGTCAAGGAATTGACCATTCATCTGAAGTTTGATGGAATTTCAAGAAAGCCAGACCAAAAATATCGATTCTTCGTCAAGGAATCGAACAATCAACTTTACGTTTGATGGAATTCCAAGAAAGCCAGACTAAAACTATCGATTCTTCGTCAAGGAATCGACCAATCATCAGAAGTTTGATGAAATTCCGAGAAAGCCAGACCAAAACTATCGATTCTTCGTCAAGGAATCGACCAATCATCAGAAGTTTGATGAAATTCCATGAAAGCCAGACCAAAACTATCGATTCTTCGTCAAGGAATCGACCAATCATCTGAAGTTTTATGAAATTCCAAGAAAGCCAGACCAAAACTATCGATTCTTCCTCAAGGAATCGACCAATCATCTGAAGTTTGATGAAATTCAAAGAAAGCCAGACCAAAACTATCGATTCTTCGTCAAGGAATCTACCAACCATCTGATGTTTGATGAATTTCCAGGAAATCCAGACAAAAACTATCGATTCTCCCTCAAGGAATCGACCAATCATCTGAAGTTTGATGGAATTCAAAGAAAGCCCGACAGAAACTTTCGATACTTTGTCAAGGAATCAACCAATCATCTGAAGTTTGATGAAATTCCAGGAAATCCTGACTAAAACTATCGATTCTTCGTCAAGGAATCGACCAATCATCTGAAGTTTGAAGGAATTCCAAGAAAGCCCGACCAAACCTATCGATACTTTGTCAAGGAATCAACCAATCATCAGAAGTTTTTAGAAATTCCAAGAAAGTAAGACCAAAACTATCGATATTTCGTCAAGGAATCAACCAATCATCTGAAGTTTGATGAAATTCCAAGAAAGCCAGACCAAAACTATCGATTCTTCGTCAAGGAATCGACCAATCATCTGAAGTTTGATGGAATTTCAAGAAAGCCAGACCAAAACTATCGATTCTTCGTCAAGGAATCGACCAATCATCTGAAGTTTGATGAAATTCCAAGAAAGCCAGACCAAAACTATCGATTCTTCGTCAAGGAATCAACCAATCATCTGCAGTTTGATGAAATTAAAAGAAAGACAGACCAAAACTATCGATTCTTCGTCAAGGAATCGACCAATCATCTGAAGTTTTATGAAATTCCAAGAAAGCCAGACCAAAACTATCGATTCTTCCTCAAGGAATCGACCAATCATCTGAAGTTTGATGAAATTCAAAGAAAGCCAGACCAAAACTATCGATTCTTCGTCAAGGAATCTACCAACCATCTGATGTTTGATGAATTTCCAGGAAATCCAGACAAAAACTATCGATTCTCCCTCAAGGAATCGACCAATCATCTGAAGTTTGATGGAATTCAAAGAAAGCCCGACAGAAACTTTCGATACTTTGTCAAGGAATCAACCAATCATCTGAAGTTTGATGAAATTCCAGGAAATCCTGACTAAAACTATCGATTCTTCGTCAAGGAATCGACCAATCATCTGAAGTTTGAAGGAATTCCAAGAAAGCCCGACCAAACCTATCGATACTTTGTCAAGGAATCAACCAATCATCAGAAGTTTTTAGAAATTCCAAGAAAGTAAGACCAAAACTATCGATATTTCGTCAAGGAATCAACCAATCATCTGAAGTTTGATGAAATTCCAAGAAAGCCAGACCAAAACTATCGATTCTTCGTCAAGGAATCGACCAATCATCTGAAGTTTGATGGAATTTCAAGAAAGCCAGACCAAAACTATCGATTCTTCGTCAAGGAATCGACCAATCATCTGAAGTTTGATGAAATTCCAAGAAAGCCAGACCAAAACTATCGATTCTTCCTCAAGGAATCAACCAATCATCTGCAGTTTGATGAAATTAAAAGAAAGACAGACCAAAACTATCGATTCTTCGTCAAGGAATCGACCAATCATCTGAAGTTTGATGAAATTACAGGAAAGCCAGACCAAAAATATCGATTCTTCCTCAAGGAATCGACCAATCATCTGAAGTTTTTAGAAGGTCCAAGAAAGCCAGACCAAAACTATCGATTCATCGTCAAGGAATCGACCAATCATCTGAAGTTTGATGAAATTCAAAGAAAGCCAGACCAAAACTATCGATACTTCGTCAAGGAATCGAACAATCATCTGAAGTTTGATGAAATTCCAAGAAAGCCAGACCAAAACTATCGATTCTTCGTAAGGGAATCGACCAATCATCAGAAGTTTGATGAAATTCCAAGAAAGCCAGACCAAAACTATCGATTCTTCGTCAAGGAATCGATCAATCATCAGAAGTTTGATGAAATTCCAAGAAAGCCAGACCAAAACTATCGATTCTTCGTCAAGGAATCGACCAATCATCTGAAGTTTGATAAAATTCAAAGAAAGCCTGACCAAAAATATAGATTCTTCGTAAAGGAATCTACCAACCATCTGAAGTTTGATGAAATTACAGGAAATCCAGACCAAAACTATCGATTCTCCGTCAAGGAATCGACCAATCATCTGAAGTTTGATGGAATTCCAAGAAAGCCCGACCAAAACTATCGAAACTGAGTCAAGGAATTGACCAATCATCTGAAGTTTGATGGAATTTCAAGAAAGCCAGACCAAAAATATCGATTCTTCGTCAAGGAATCGAACAATCAACTTTACGTTTGATGGAATTCCAAGAAAGCCAGACTAAAACTATCGATTCTTCGTCAAGGAATCGACCAATCATCAGAAGTTTGATGAAATTCCGAGAAAGCCAGACCAAAACTATCGATTCTTCGTCAAGGAATCGACCAATCATCAGAAGTTTGATGAAATTCCATGAAAGCCAGACCAAAACTATCGATTCTTCGTCAAGGAATCGACCAATCATCTGAAGTTTTATGAAATTCCAAGAAAGCCAGACCAAAACTATCGATTCTTCCTCAAGGAATCGACCAATCATCTGAAGTTTGATGAAATTCAAAGAAAGCCAGACCAAAACTATCGATTCATCGTCAAGGAATCTACCAACCATCTGATGTTTGATGAATTTCCAGGAAATCCAGACAAAAACTATCGATTCTCCCTCAAGGAATCGACCAATCATCTGAAGTTTGATGGAATTCAAAGAAAGCCCGACAGAAACTTTCGATACTTTGTCAAGGAATCAACCAATCATCTGAAGTTTGATGAAATTCCAGGAAATCCTGACTAAAACTATCGATTCTTCGTCAAGGAATCGACCAATCATCTGAAGTTTGAAGGAATTCCAAGAAAGCCCGACCAAACCTATCGATACTTTGTCAAGGAATCAACCAATCATCAGAAGTTTGATGAAATTCCAAGAAAGTAAGACCAAAACTATCGATATTTCGTCAAGGAATCAACCAATCATCTGAAGTTTGATGAAATTCCAAGAAAGCCAGACCAAAACTATCGATTCTTCGTCAAGGAATCGACCAATCATCTGAAGTTTGATGGAATTTCAAGAAAGCCAGACCAAAACTATCGATTCTTCGTCAAGGAATCGACCAATCATCTGAAGTTTGATGAAATTCCAAGAAAGCCAGACCAAAACTATCGATTCTTCCTCAAGGAATCAACCAATCATCTGCAGTTTGATGAAATTAAAAGAATGACAGACCAAAACTATCGATTCTTCGTCAAGGAATCGACCAATCATCTGAAGTTTGATGAAATTACAGGAAAGCCAGACCAAAAATATCGATCCTTCCTCAAGGAATCGACCAATCATCTGAAGTTTTTAGAAGGTCCAAGAAAGCCAGACCAAAACTATCGATTCATCGTCAAGGAATCGACCAATCATCTGAAGTTTGATGAAATTCAAAGAAAGCCAGACCAAAACTATCGATACTTCGTCAAGGAATCGAACAATCATCTGAAGTTTGATGAAATTCCAAGAAAGCCAGACCAAAACTATCGATTCTTCGTGAGGGAATCGACCAATCATCAGAAGTTTGATGAAATTCCAAGAAAGCAAGACCAAAACTATCGATTTTTCGTCAAGGAATCGATCAATCATCAGAAGTTTAATGAATTTCCAAGAAAGCCAGACCAAAACTATCGATTCTTCGTCAAGGAATCGACCAATCATCTGAAGTTTGATAAAATTCAAAGAAAGCCTGACCAAAAATATAGATTCTTCGTAAAGGAATCTACCAACCATCTGAAGTTTGATGAAATTACAGGAAATCCAGACCAAAACTATCGATTCTCCGTCAAGGAATCGACCAATCATCTGAAGTTTGATGGAATTCCAAGAAAGCCCGACCAAAACTATCGAAACTGAGTCAAGGAATCAACCAATCATCTGAAGTTTGATGAAATTCCAGGAAATCCAGACTAAAACTATCGATTCTTCGTCAAGGAATCGACCAATCATCTGAAGTTTGATGGAATTCCAAGAAAGCCCGACCAAACCTATCGATTCTTCCTCAAGGAATCAACCAATCATCTGAAGTTTGATGAAATTAAAAGAAAGCCAGACCAAAACTATCGATTCTTCGTCAAGGAATCGACCAATCATCTGAAGTTTAATGGAATTTCAAGAAAGCCAGACCAAAACTATCGATTCTTCGTCAAGGAATCGACCAATCATCAGAAGTTTGATGAAATTCCAAGAAAGCCAGACCAAAACTATCGATTCTTCGTCAAGGAATCGATCAATCATCAGAAGTTTGATGAAATTCCAAGAAAGCCAGACCAAAACTATCGATTCTTCGTCAAGGAATCGACCAATCATCTGAAGTTTTATGAAATTCAAAGAAAGCCAGACCAAAACTATCGATTCTTCCTCAAGGAATCGACCAATCATCTGAAGTTTGATGAAATTCAAAGAAAGCCAGACCAAAACTATCGATTCGTCGTCAAGGAATCTACCAACCATCTGATGTTTGATGAATTTCCAGGAAATCCAGACAAAAACTATCGATTCTCCCTCAAGGAATCGACCAATCATCTGAAGTTTGATGGAATTCAAAGAAAGCCCGACAGAAACTTTCGATACTTTGTCAAGGAATCAACCAATCATCTGAAGTTTGATGAAATTCCAGGAAATCCTGACTAAAACTATCGATTCTTCGTCAAGGAATCGACCAATCATCTGAAGTTTGAAGGAATTCCAAGAAAGCCCGACCAAACCTATCGATACTTTGTCAAGGAATCAACCAATCATCAGAAGTTTGATGAAATTCCAAGAAAGTAAGACCAAAACTATCGATATTTCGTCAAGGAATCAACCAATCATCTGAAGTTTGATGAAATTCCAAGAAAGCCAGACCAAAACTATCGATTCTTCGTCAAGGAATCGACCAATCATCTGAAGTTTGATGGAATTTCAAGAAAGCCAGACCAAAACTATCGATTCTTCGTCAAGGAATCGACCAATCATCTGAAGTTTGATGAAATTCCAAGAAAGCCAGACCAAAACTATCGATTCTTCCTCAAGGAATCAACCAATCATCTGCAGTTTGATGAAATTAAAAGAATGACAGACCAAAACTATCGATTCTTCGTCAAGGAATCGACCAATCATCTGGAGTTTGATGAAATTACAGGAAAGCCAGACCAAAAATATCGATCCTTCCTCAAGGAATCGACCAATCATCTGAAGTTTTTAGAAGGTCCAAGAAAGCCAGACCAAAACTATCGATTCATCGTCAAGGAATCGACCAATCATCTGAAGTTTGATGAAATTCAAAGAAAGCCAGACCAAAACTATCGATACTTCGTCAAGGAATCGAACAATCATCTGAAGTTTGATGAAATTCCAAGAAAGCCAGACCAAAACTATCGATTCTTCGTGAGGGAATCGACCAATCATCAGAAGTTTGATGAAATTCCAAGAAAGCCAGACCAAAACTATCGATTCTTCGTCAAGGAATCGATCAATCATCAGAAGTTTGATGAAATTCCAAGAAAGCCAGACCAAAACTATCGATTCTTCGTCAAGGAATCGACCAATCATCTGAAGTTTGATAAAATTCAAAGAAAGCCTGACCAAAAATATAGATTCTTCGTAAAGGAATCTACCAACCATCTGAAGTTTGATGAAATTACAGGAAATCCAGACCAAAACTATCGATTCTCCGTCAAGGAATCGACCAATCATCTGAAGTTTGATGGAATTCCAAGAAAGCCCGACCAAAACTATCGAAACTGAGTCAAGGAATCAACCAATCATCTGAAGTTTGATGAAATTCCAGGAAATCCAGACTAAAACTATCGATTCTTCGTCAAGGAATCGACCAATCATCTGAAGTTTGATGGAATTCCAAGAAAGCCCGACCAAACCTATCGATTCTTCCTCAAGGAATCAACCAATCATCTGAAGTTTGATGAAATTAAAAGAAAGCCAGACCAAAACTATCGATTCTTCGTCAAGGAATCGACCAATCATCTGAAGTTTAATGGAATTTCAAGAAAGCCAGACCAAAACTATCGATTCTTCGTCAAGGAATCGACCAATCATCTGAAGTTTGATGAAATTCCAAGAAAGCCAGACCAAAACTATCGATTCTTCGTCAAGGAATCGATCAATCATCAGAAGTTTGATGAAATTCCAAGAAAGCCAGACCAAAACTATCGATTCTTCGTCAAGGAATCGACCAATCATCTGAAGTTTGATAAAATTCAAAGAAAGCCTGACCAAAAATATAGATTCTTCGTCAAGGAATCTACCAACCATCTGAAGTTTGATGAAATTCCAGGAAATCCAGACCAAAACTATCGATCCCCGTCAAGGAATCGACCAATCATCTGAAGTTTGATGGAATTCCAAGAAAGCCCGACCAAAACTATCGAAACTGTGTCAAGGAATCAACCAATCATCTGAAGTTTGATGAAATTCCAGGAAATCCAGACTAAAACTATCGATTCTTCGTCAAGGAATCGACCAATCATCTGAAGTTTGATGGAATTCCAAGAAAGCCCGACCAAACCTATCGATTCTTCCTCAAGGAATCAACCAATCATCTGAAGTTTGATGAAATTAAAAGAAAGCCAGACCAAAACTATCGATTCTTCGTCAAGGAATCGACCAATCATCTGAAGTTTGATGGAATTTCAAGAAAGGCAGACCAAAACTATCGATTCTTCGTCAAGGAATCGACCAATCATCTGAAGTTTGATGAAATTCAAAGAAAGCCTGACCAAAAATATAGATTCTTCGTCAAGGAATCTACCAATCATCTGAAGTTTGATGAAATTCCAGGAAATCCGGACTAAAACTATCGATTCTTCGTCAAGGAATTGACCAATCATCTGAAGTTTGATGGAATTCCAAGAAAGCCCGACCAAAACTATCGATATTTTGTCAAGGAATCGACCAATCATCTGAAGTTTGATGAAATTACAGGAAAACCAGACCAAAAATATCGAAATTTTGTCAAGGAATCGACCAATCATATGAAGTTTGATGAAATTACAGGAAAGCCAGACCAAAAATATCGATCCTTCCTCAAGGAATCGACCAATCATCTGAAATTTGATGAAATTCAAAGAAAGCCAGACCAAAACTATCGATTCTTCGTCAAGGAATCGACCAATCATCTGAAGTTGTAAGAAATTCCAAGGAAGCCAGACCATAACTATCGATTCTTCGTCAAGGAATCGAACAATCAACTTTAGGTTTGATGGAATTCCAAGAAAGCCAGACTAAAACTATCGATTCTTCGTCAAGGAATCGACCAATCATCAGAAGTTTGATGAAATTCCAAGAAAGCCAGACCAAAACTATCGATTCTTCGTCAAGGAATCGACCAATCATCAGAAGTTTGATGAAATTCCATGAAAGCCAGACCAAAACTATCGATTCTTCGTCAAGGAATCGACCAATCATCTGAAGTTTTATGAAATTCCAAGAAAGCCAGACCAAAACTATCGATTCTTCGTCAAGGAATCGATCAATCATCAGAAGTTTGATGAAATTCCAAGAAAGCCAGACCAAAAATATAGATTCTTCGTCAAGGAATCTACCAATCATCTGAAGTTTGTGGAAATTCCAGGAAATCCGGACTAAAACTATCGATTCTTCGTCAAGGAATTGACCAATCATCTGAAGTGTGATGGAATTCCAAGAAAGCCCGACCAAAACTATCGATATTTTGTCAAGGAATCGACCTATCATCTGAAGTTTGATGAAATTACAGGAAAACCAGACCAAAAATATCGAAATTTTGTCAAGGAATCGACCAATCATCTGAAGTTTTATGAAATTCCAAGGAAGCCAGACCAAAACTATCGATTCTTCGTCAAGGAATCGAACAATCACCTTTAGGTTTGATGGAATTCCAAGAAAGCCAGACTAAAACTATCGATTCTTCGTCAAGGAATCGACCAATCATCAGAAGTTTGATGAAATTCCAAGAAAGCCAGACCAAAACTATCGATTCTTCGTCAAGGAATCGACCAATCATCTGAAGTTTTATGAAATTCCAAGGAAGCCAGACCAAAACTATCGATTCTTCGTCAAGGAATCGAACAATCAACTTTAGGTTTGATGGAATTCCAACAAAGCCAGACTAAAACTATCGATTCTTCGTCAAGGAATCGACCAATCATCAGAAGTTTGATGAAATTCCGAGAAAGCCAGACCAAAACTATCGATTCTTCGTCAAGGAATCGACCAATCATCAGAAGTTTGATGAAATTCCATGAAAGCCAGACCAAATTTATCGATACTTTGTCAAGGATTCAACCAATCATCTGAAGTTTGATGAAATTCCAGGAAATCCAGACTAAAACTATCGATTCTTCGTCAAGGAATCGACCAATCATCTGAAGTTTGATGGAATTCCAAGAAAGCCCGACCAAACCTATCGATTCTTCCTCAAGGAATCAACCAATCATCTGAAGTTTGATGAAATTAAAAGAAAGCCAGACCAAAACTATCGATTCTTCGTCAAGGAATCGACCAATCATCTGAAGTTTGATGGAATTCAAAGAAAGCCCGACAGAAACTTTCGATACTTTGTCAAGGAATCGACCAATCATCAGAAGTTTGATGAAATTCCGAGAAAGCCAGACCAAAACTATCGATTCTTCGTCAAGGAATCGACCAATCATCAGAAGTTTGATGAAATTCCAAGAAAGCCAGACCAAAACTATCGATTCTTCGTCAAGGAATCGACCAATCATCTGAAGTTTTATGAAATTCCAAGAAAGCCAGACCAAAACTATCGATTCTTCCTCAAGGAATCGACCAATCATCTGAAGTTTGATGAAATTCAAAGAAAGCCAGACCAAAACTATCGATTCTTCGTCAAGGAATCTACCAACCATCTGAAATTTGATGAAATTCCAGGAAATCCAGACCAAAACTATCGATTCTCCGTCAAGGAATCGACCAATCATCTGAAGTTAGATGGAATTCAAAGAAAGCCCGACAGAAACTTTCGATACTTTGTCAAGGAATCAACCTATCATCTGAAGTTTGATGAAATTCCAGGAAATCCAGACTAAAACTATCGATTCTTCGTCAAGGAATCGACCAATCATCTGAAGTTTGATGGAATTCCAAGAAAGCCCGACCAAACCTATCGATACTTTGTCAAGGAATCAACCAATCATGTGAAGTTTGATGAAATTCAAAGAAAGCCAGACCAAAACTATCGATACTTCGTCAAGGAATCGAACAATCAACTTAGGTTTGATGGAATTCCAAGAAAGCCAGACCAAAACTATCGATTCTTCGTCAAGGAATCGACCAATCATCTGAAGTTTGATGAAATTCCAAGAAAGCCAGACCAAAACTATCGATTCTTCGTCAAGGAATAGACCAATCATCTGAAGTTTGATGAAATTCCAAGAAAGCCAGACCAAAACTATCGATTCTTCGTCAAGGAATAGACCAATCATCAGAAGTTTGATGAAATTCCAAGAAAGTAAGACCAAAACTATCGATATTTCGTCAAGGAATAAACCAATCATCTGAATTTTGATGAAATTCCAAGAAAGCCAGACCAAAACTATCGATTCTTCGTCAAGGAATCGACCAATCATCTGAAGTTTTATGAAATTCCAAGAAAGCCAGACCAAAACTATCGATTCTTCGTCAAGGAATCGATCAATCATCAGAAGTTTGATGAAATTCCAAGAAAGCCAGACCAAAACTATCGATTCTTCGTCAAGGAATCGACCAATCATCTGAAGTTTGATAAAATTCAAAGAAAGCCTGACCAAAAATATAGATTCTTCGTCAAGGAATCTACCAACCATCTGAAGTTTGATGAAATTCCAGGAAATCCAGACCAAAACTATCGATTCTCCGTCAAGGAATCGACCAATCATCTGAAGTTTGATGGAATTCCAAGAAAGCCCGACCAAACCTATCGATACTTTGTCAAGGAATCAACCAATCATGTGAAGTTTGATGAAATTCAAAGAAAGCCAGACCAAAACTATCGATACTTCGTCAAGGAATCGAACAATCAACTTAGGTTTGATGGAATTCCAAGAAAGCCAGACCAAAACTATCGATTCTTCGTCAAGGAATCGACCAATCATCTGAAGTTTGATGAAATTCCAAGAAAGCCAGACCAAAACTATCGATTCTTCGTCAAGGAATAGACCAATCATCTGAAGTTTGATGAAATTCCAAGAAAGCCAGACCAAAACTATCGATTCTTCGTCAAGGAATAGACCAATCATCAGAAGTTTGATGAAATTCCAAGAAAGTAAGACCAAAACTATCGATATTTCGTCAAGGAATAAACCAATCATCTGAATTTTGATGAAATTCCAAGAAAGCCAGACCAAAACTATCGATTCTTCGTCAAGGAATCGACCAATCATCTGAAGTTTGATGAAATTCCAAGAAAGCCAGACCAAAACTATCGATTCTTCGTCAAGGAATCGATCAATCATCAGAAGTTTGATGAAATTCCAAGAAAGCCAGACCAAAACTATCGATTCTTCGTCAAGGAATCGACCAATCATCTGAAGTTTGATAAAATTCAAAGAAAGCCTGACCAAAAATATAGATTCTTCGTCAAGGAATCTACCAACCATCTGAAGTTTGATGAAATTCCAGGAAATCCAGACCAAAACTATCGATTCTCCGTCAAGGAATCGACCAATCATCTGAAGTTTGATGAAATTCCAAGAAAGCCCGACCAAAACTATCGATACTTTGTCAAGGAATCAACCAATCATCTGAAGTTTGATGAAATTCCAGGAAATCCAGACAAAAACTATCGATTCTTCGTCAAGGAATCGACCAATCATCTGAAGTTTGATGGAATTCCAAGAAAGCCCGACCAAACCTATCGATTCTTCCTCAAGGAATCAACCAATCATCTGAAATTTGATGAAATTAAAAGAAAGCCAGACCAAAACTATCGATACTTCGTCAAGGATTCAACCAATCATCTGAAGTTTGATGAAATTCCAGGAAATCCAGACTAAAACTATCGATTCTTCGTCAAGGAATCGACCAATCATCTGAAGTTTGATGGAATTCCAAGAAAGCCCGACCAAACCTATCGATTCTTCCTCAAGGAATCAACCAATCATCTGAAGTTTGATGAAATTAAAAGAAAGCCAGACCAAAACTATCGATTCTTCGTCAAGGAATCTACCAACCATCTGAAGTTTGATGAAATTCCAGGAAATCCAGACCAAAACTATCGATTCTCCGTCAAGGAATCGACCAATCATCTGAAGTTTGATGGAATTCAAAGAAAGCCCGACAGAAACTATCGATACTTTGTCAAGGAATCGACCAATCATCAGAAGTTTGATGAAATTCCGAGAAAGCCAGACCAAAACTATCGATTCTTCGTCAAGGAATCGACCAATCATCAGAACTTTGATGAAATTCCATGAAAGCCAGACCAAAACTATCGATTCTTCGTCAAGGAATCGACCAATCATCTGAAGTTTTATGAAATTCCAAGAAAGCCAGACCAAAACTATCGATTCTTCCTCAAGGAATCGACCAATCATCTGAAGTTTGATGAAATTCAAAGAAAGCCAGACCAAAACTATCGATTCTTCGTCAAGGAATCTACCAACCATCTGAAGTTTGATGAAATTCCAGGAAATCCAGACCAAAACTATCGATTCTCCGTCAAGGAATCGACCAATCATCTGAAGTTTGATGGAATTCAAAGAAAGCCCGACAGAAACTTTCGATACTTTGTCAAGGAATCAACCAATCATCTGAAGTTTGATGAAATTCCAGGAAATCCAGACTAAAACTATCGGTTCTTCGTCAAGGAATCGACCAATCATCTGAAGTTTGATGGAATTCCAAGAAAGCCCGACCAAACCTATCGATACTTTGTCAAGGAATCAACCAATCATGTGAAGTTTGATGAAATTCAAAGAAAGCCAGACCAAAACTATCGATACTTCGTCAAGGAATCGAACAATCAACTTAGGTTTGATGGAATTCCAAGAAAGCCAGACCAAAACTATCGATTCTTCGTCAAAGAATCGACCAATCATCTGAAGTTTGATGAAATTTCAAGAAAGCCAGACCAAAACTATCGATTTTTCGTCAAGGAATCGATCAATCATCAGAAGTTTAATGAATTTCCAAGAAAGCCAGACCAAAACTATCGATTCTTCGTCAAGGAATCGACCAATCATCTGAAGTTTGATAAAATTCAAAGAAAGCCTGACCAAAACTATCGATTCTCCGTCAAGGAATCGACCAATCATCTGAAGTTTGATGGAATTCCAAGAAAGCCCGACCAAAACTATCGATACCTCTTCAAGGAATCAACCAATCATCTGAAGTTTGATGAAATTCCAGGAAATCCAGACTAAAACTATCGATTCTTCGTCAAGGAATCGACCAATCATCTGAAGTTGGATGGAATTCCAAGAAAGCCCGACCAAACCTATCGATTCTTCCTCAAGGAATCAACCAATCATCTGAAATTTGATGAAATTAAAAGAAAGCCAGACCAAAACTATCGATACTTCGTCAAGGATTCAACCAATCATCTGAAGTTTGATGAAATTCCAGGAAATCCAGACTAAAACTATCGATTCTTCGTCAAGGAATCGACCAATCATCTGAAGTTTGATGAAATTCCAAGAAAGCCAGACCAAAACTATCGATTCTTCGTCAAGGAATCGATCAATCATCAGAAGTTTGATGAAATTCCAAGAAAGCCAGACCAAAACTATCGATTCATCGTCAAGGAATCGACCAATCATCTGAAGTTTGATGAAATTCCAAGAAAGCCAGACCAAAACTATCGATTCTTCGTCAAGGTATCGATCAATCATCAGAAGTTTGATGAAATTCCAAGAAAGCCAGACCAAAACTATCGATTCTTCGTCAAGGAATCGACCAATCATCTGAAGTTTTATGAAATTCCAAGAAAGCCAGACCAAAACTATCGATTCATCCTCAAGGAATCGACCAATCATCTGAAGTTTGATGAAATTCAAAGAAATCCAGACCAAAACTATCGAATCTTCGTCAAGGAATCTACCAACCATCTGAAGTTTGATGGAATTCCAGGAAATCCAGACCAAAACTATCGATTTTCCGTCAAGGAATCGACCAATCATCTGAAGTTTGATGGAATTCAAAGAAAGCCCGACAGAAACTTTCGATACTTTGTCAAGGAATCGACCAATCATCTGAAGTTTGATGGAATTTCAAGAAAGCCAGACCAAAACTATCGATTCTTCGTCAAGGAATCGACCAATCATCAGAAGTTTGATGAAATTCCATGAAAGCCAGACCAAAACTATCGATTCTTCGTCAAGGAATCGACCAATCATCTGAAGTTTTATGAAATTCCAGGAAATCCAGACCAAAACTATCGATTCTCCGTCAAGGAATCGACCAATCATCTGAAGTTTGATGGAATTCCAAGAAAGCCCGACCAAACCTACGATTCTTCCTCAAGGAATCAACCAATCATCTGAAGTTTGATGAAATTAAAAGAAAGCCAGACCAAAACTATCGATTCTTCCTCAAGGAATCGACCAATCATCTGAAGTTTGATGAAATTCCAAGAAAGCCAGACCAAAACTATCGATTCATCCTCAAGGAATCGACCAATCATCTAAAGTTTGATGAAATTCAAAGAAATCCAGACCAAAACTATCGAATCTTCGTCAAGGAATCTACCAACCATCTGAAGTTTGATGGAATTCCAGGAAATCCAGACCAAAACTATCGATTCTCCGTCAAGGAATCGACCAATCATCTGAAGTTTGATAAAATTCAAAGAAAGCCAGACCAAAACTATCGATTCTTCGTCAAGGAATCGACCAATCATCTGAAGTTTGATGAAATTCCAAGAAAGCCAGACCAAAACTATCGATTCTTCCTCAAGGAATCAACCAATCATCTGCAGTTTGATGAAATTAAAAGAAAGACAGACCAAAACTATCGATTCTTCGTCAAGGAATCGACCAATCATCTGAAGTTTGATGAAATTACAGGAAAGCCAGACCAAAAATATCGATTCTCCGTCAAGGAATCGACCAATCATCTGAAGTTTGATGGAATTCCAAGAGAGCCCGACCAAAACTATCGATACCTCTTCAAGGAATCAACCAATCATCTGAAGTTTGATGAAATTCCAGGAAATCCAGACTAAAACTATCGATTCTTCGTCAAGGAATCGACCAATCATCTGAAGTTGGATGGAATTCCAAGAAAGCCCGACCAAACCTATCGATTCTTCCTCAAGGAATCAACCAATCATCTGAAATTTGATGAAATTAAAAGAAAGCCAGACCAAAACTATCGATACTTCGTCAAGGATTCAACCAATCATCTGAAGTTTGATGAAATTCCAGGAAATCCAGACTAAAACTATCGATTCTCCGTCAAGGAATCGACCAATCATCTGAAGTTTGATGGAATTCCAAGAAAGCCCGACCAAAACTATCGATACCTCTTCAAGGAATCAACCAATCATCTGAAGTTTGATGAAATTCCAGGAAATCCAGACTAAAACTATCGATTCTTCGTCAAGGAATCGACCAATCATCTGAAGTTGGATGGAATTCCAAGAAAGCCCGACCAAACCTATCGATTCTTCCTCAAGGAATCAACCAATCATCTGAAATTTGATGAAATTAAAAGAAAGCCAGACCAAAACTATCGATACTTCGTCAAGGATTCGACCAATCATCTGAAGTTTGATGAAATTCCAGGAAATCCAGACTAAAACTATCGATTCTTCGTCAAGGAATCGACCAATAATCTGAAGTTTGATGAAATTTCAAGAAAGCCAGACCAAAACTATCGATTCTTCGTCAAGGAATCGATCAATCATCAGAAGTTTGATGAAATTCCAAGAAAGCCAGACCAAAACTATCGATTCATCGTCAAGGAATCGACCAATCATCTGAAGTTTGATGAAATTCCAAGAAAGCCAGACCAAAACTATCGATTCTTCGTCAAGGTATCGATCAATCATCAGAAGTTTGATGAAATTCCAAGAAAGCCAGACCAAAACTATCGATTCTTCGTCAAGGAATCGACCAATCATCTGAAGTTTTATGAAATTCCAAGAAAGCCAGACCAAAACTATCGATTCATCCTCAAGGAATCGACCAATCATCTGAAGTTTGATGAAATTCAAAGAAATCCAGACCAAAACTATCGAATCTTCGTCAAGGAATCTACCAACCATCTGAAGTTTGATGGAATTCCAGGAAATCCAGACCAAAACTATCGATTCTCCGTCAAGGAATCGACCAATCATCTGAAGTTTGATGGAATTCAAAGAAAGCCAGACCAAAAATATCGATTCTTCGTCAAGGAATCGAACAATCAACTTTACGTTTGATGGAATTCCAAGAAAGCCAGACTAAAACTATCGATTCTTCGTCAAGGAATCGACCAATCATCAGAAGTTTGATGAAATTCCGAGAAAGCCAGACCAAAACTATCGATTCTTCGTCAAGGAATCGACCAATCATCAGAAGTTTGATGAAATTCCATGAAAGCCAGACCAAAACTATCGATTCTTCGTCAAGGAATCGACCAATCATCTGAAGTTTTATGAAATTCCAAGAAAGCCAGACCAAAACTATCGATTCTTCCTCAAGGAATCGACCAATCATCTGAAGTTTGATGAAATTCAAAGAAAGCCAGACCAAAACTATCGATTCTTCGTCAAGGAATCTACCAACCATCTGATGTTTGATGAATTTCCAGGAAATCCAGACAAAAACTATCGATTCTCCCTCAAGGAATCGACCAATCATCTGAAGTTTGATGGAATTCAAAGAAAGCCCGACAGAAACTTTCGATACTTTGTCAAGGAATCAACCAATCATCTGAAGTTTGATGAAATTCCAGGAAATCCTGACTAAAACTATCGATTCTTCGTCAAGGAATCGACCAATCATCTGAAGTTTGAAGGAATTCCAAGAAAGCCCGACCAAACCTATCGATACTTTGTCAAGGAATCAACCAATCATCAGAAGTTTTTAGAAATTCCAAGAAAGTAAGACCAAAACTATCGATATTTCGTCAAGGAATCAACCAATCATCTGAAGTTTGATGAAATTCCAAGAAAGCCAGACCAAAACTATCGATTCTTCGTCAAGGAATCGACCAATCATCTGAAGTTTGATGGAATTTCAAGAAAGCCAGACCAAAACTATCGATTCTTCGTCAAGGAATCGACCAATCATCTGAAGTTTGATGAAATTCCAAGAAAGCCAGACCAAAACTATCGATTCTTCGTCAAGGAATCAACCAATCATCTGCAGTTTGATGAAATTAAAAGAAAGACAGACCAAAACTATCGATTCTTCGTCAAGGAATCGACCAATCATCTGAAGTTTGATGAAATTCCAAGAAAGCCAGACCAAAACTATCGATTCTTCCTCAAGGAATCGACCAATCATCTGAAGTTTGATGAAATTCAAAGAAAGCCAGACCAAAACTATCGATTCTTCGTCAAGGAATCTACCAACCATCTGATGTTTGATGAATTTCCAGGAAATCCAGACAAAAACTATCGATTCTCCCTCAAGGAATCGACCAATCATCTGAAGTTTGATGGAATTCAAAGAAAGCCCGACAGAAACTTTCGATACTTTGTCAAGGAATCAACCAATCATCTGAAGTTTGATGAAATTCCAGGAAATCCTGACTAAAACTATCGATTCTTCGTCAAGGAATCGACCAATCATCTGAAGTTTGAAGGAATTCCAAGAAAGCCCGACCAAACCTATCGATACTTTGTCAAGGAATCAACCAATCATCAGAAGTTTTTAGAAATTCCAAGAAAGTAAGACCAAAACTATCGATATTTCGTCAAGGAATCAACCAATCATCTGAAGTTTGATGAAATTCCAAGAAAGCCAGACCAAAACTATCGATTCTTCGTCAAGGAATCGACCAATCATCTGAAGTTTGATGGAATTTCAAGAAAGCCAGACCAAAACTATCGATTCTTCGTCAAGGAATCGACCAATCATCTGAAGTTTGATGAAATTCCAAGAAAGCCAGACCAAAACTATCGATTCTTCCTCAAGGAATCAACCAATCATCTGCAGTTTGATGAAATTAAAAGAAAGACAGACCAAAACTATCGATTCTTCGTCAAGGAATCGACCAATCATCTGAAGTTTGATGAAATTACAGGAAAGCCAGACCAAAAATATCGATTCTTCCTCAAGGAATCGACCAATCATCTGAAGTTTTTAGAAGGTCCAAGAAAGCCAGACCAAAACTATCGATTCATCGTCAAGGAATCGACCAATCATCTGAAGTTTGATGAAATTCAAAGAAAGCCAGACCAAAACTATCGATACTTCGTCAAGGAATCGAACAATCATCTGAAGTTTGATGAAATTCCAAGAAAGCCAGACCAAAACTATCGATTCTTCGTAAGGGAATCGACCAATCATCAGAAGTTTGATGAAATTCCAAGAAAGCCAGATCAAAACTATCGATTCTTCGTCAAGGAATCGATCAATCATCAGAAGTTTGATGAAATTCCAAGAAAGCCAGACCAAAACTATCGATTCTTCGTCAAGGAATCGACCAATCATCTGAAGTTTGATAAAATTCAAAGAAAGCCTGACCAAAAATATAGATTCTTCGTAAAGGAATCTACCAACCATCTGAAGTTTGATGAAATTACAGGAAATCCAGACCAAAACTATCGATTCTCCGTCAAGGAATCGACCAATCATCTGAAGTTTGATGGAATTCCAAGAAAGCCCGACCAAAACTATCGAAACTGAGTCAAGGAATTGACCAATCATCTGAAGTTTGATGGAATTTCAAGAAAGCCAGACCAAAAATATCGATTCTTCGTCAAGGAATCGAACAATCAACTTTACGTTTGATGGAATTCCAAGAAAGCCAGACTAAAACTATCGATTCTTCGTCAAGGAATCGACCAATCATCAGAAGTTTGATGAAATTCCGAGAAAGCCAGACCAAAACTATCGATTCTTCGTCAAGGAATCGACCAATCATCAGAAGTTTGATGAAATTCCATGAAAGCCAGACCAAAACTATCGATTCTTCGTCAAGGAATCGACCAATCATCTGAAGTTTTATGAAATTCCAAGAAAGCCAGACCAAAACTATCGATTCTTCCTCAAGGAATCGACCAATCATCTGAAGTTTGATGAAATTCAAAGAAAGCCAGACCAAAACTATCGATTCGTCGTCAAGGAATCTACCAACCATCTGATGTTTGATGAATTTCCAGGAAATCCAGACAAAAACTATCGATTCTCCCTCAAGGAATCGACCAATCATCTGAAGTTTGATGGAATTCAAAGAAAGCCCGACAGAAACTTTCGATACATTGTCAAGGAATCAACCAATCATCTGAAGTTTGATGAAATTCCAGGAAATCCTGACTAAAACTATCGATTCTTCGTCAAGGAATCGACCAATCATCTGAAGTTTGAAGGAATTCCAAGAAAGCCCGACCAAACCTATCGATACTTTGTCAAGGAATCAACCAATCATCAGAAGTTTGATGAAATTCCAAGAAAGTAAGACCAAAACGATCGATATTTCGTCAAGGAATCAACCAATCATCTGAAGTTTGATGAAATTCCAAGAAAGCCAGACCAAAACTATCGATTCTTCGTCAAGGAATCGACCAATCATCTGAAGTTTGATGGAATTTCAAGAAAGCCAGACCAAAACTATCGATTCTTCGTCAAGGAATCGACCAATCATCTGAAGTTTGATGAAATTCCAAGAAAGCCAGACCAAAACTATCGATTCTTCCTCAAGGAATCAACCAATCATCTGCAGTTTGATGAAATTAAAAGAATGACAGACCAAAACTATCGATTCTTCGTCAAGGAATCGACCAATCATCTGAAGTTTGATGAAATTACAGGAAAGCCAGACCAAAAATATCGATCCTTCCTCAAGGAATCGACCAATCATCTGAAGTTTTTAGAAGGTCCAAGAAAGCCAGACCAAAACTATCGATTCATCGTCAAGGAATCGACCAATCATCTGAAGTTTGATGAAATTCAAAGAAGGCCAGACCAAAACTATCGATACTTCGTCAAGGAATCGAACAATCATCTGAAGTTTGATGAAATTCCAAGAAAGCCAGACCAAAACTATCGATTCTTCGTGAGGGAATCGACCAATCATCAGAAGTTTGATGAAATTCCAAGAAAGCCAGACCAAAACTATCGATTCTTCGTCAAGGAATCGATCAATCATCAGAAGTTTGATGAAATTCCAAGAAAGCCAGACCAAAACTATCGATTCTTCGTCAAGGAATCGACCAATCATCTGAAGTTTGATAAAATTCAAAGAAAGCCTGACCAAAAATATAGATTCTTCGTAAAGGAATCTACCAACCATCTGAAGTTTGATGAAATTACAGGAAATCCAGATCAAAACTATCGATTCTCCGTCAAGGAATCGACCAATCATCTGAAGTTTGATGGAATTCCAAGAAAGCCCGACCAAAACTATCGAAACTGAGTCAAGGAATCAACCAATCATCTGAAGTTTGATGAAATTCCAGGAAATCCAGACTAAAACTATCGATTCTTCGTCAAGGAATCGACCAATCATCTGAAGTTTGATGGAATTCCAAGAAAGCCCGACCAAACCTATCGATTCTTCCTCAAGGAATCAACCAATCATCTGAAGTTTGATGAAATTAAAAGAAAGCCAGACCAAAACTATCGATTCTTCGTCAAGGAATCGACCAATCATCTGAAGTTTAATGGAATTTCAAGAAAGCCAGACCAAAACTATCGATTCTTCGTCAAGGAATCGACCAATCATCAGAAGTTTGATGAAATTCCAAGAAAGCCAGACCAAAACTATCGATTCTTCGTCAAGGAATCGATCAATCATCAGAAGTTTGATGAAATTCCAAGAAAGCCAGACCAAAACTATCGATTCTTCGTCAAGGAATCGACCAATCATCTGAAGTTTGATAAAATTCAAAGAAAGCCTGACCAAAAATATAGATTCTTCGTCAAGGAATCTACCAACCATCTGAAGTTTGATGAAATTCCAGGAAATCCAGACCAAAACTATCGATCCCCGTCAAGGAATCGACCAATCATCTGAAGTTTGATGGAATTCCAAGAAAGCCCGACCAAAACTATCGAAACTGTGTCAAGGAATCAACCAATCATCTGAAGTTTGATGAAATTCCAGGAAATCCAGACTAAAACTATCGATTCTTCGTCAAGGAATCGACCAATCATCTGAAGTTTGATGGAATTTAAAGAAAGCCCGACCAAACCTATCGATTCTTCCTCAAGGAATCAACCAATCATCTGAAGTTTGATGAAATTAAAAGAAAGCCAGACCAAAACTATCGATTCTTCGTCAAGGAATCGACCAATCATCTGAAGTTTGATGGAATTTCAAGAAAGCCAGACCAAAACTATCGATTCTTCGTCAAGGAATCGACCAATCATCTGAAGTTTGATGAAATTCAAAGAAAGCCTGACCAAAAATATAGATTCTTCGTCAAGGAATCTACCAATCATCTGAAGTTTGATGAAATTCCAGGAAATCCGGACTAAAACTGTCGATTCTTCGTCAAGGAATTGACCAATCATCTGAAGTTTGATGGAATTCCAAGAAAGCCCGACCAAAACTATCGATATTTTGTCAAGGAATCGACCAATCATCTGAAGTTTGATGAAATTACAGGAAAACCAGACCAAAAATATCGAAATTTTGTCAAGGAATCGACCAATCATATGAAGTTTGATGAAATTACAGGAAAGCCAGACCAAAAATATCGATCCTTCCTCAAGGAATCGACCAATCATCTGAAATTTGATGAAATTCAAAGAAAGCCAGACCAAAACTATCGATTCTTCGTCAAGGAATCGACCAATCATCTGAAGTTGTAAGAAATTCCAAGGAAGCCAGACCATAACTATCGATTCTTCGTCAAGGAATCGAACAATCAACTTTAGGTTTGATGGAATTCCAAGAAAGCCAGACTAAAACTATCGATTCTTCGTCAAGGAATCGACCAATCATCAGAAGTTTGATGAAATTCCAAGAAAGCCAGACCAAAACTATCGATTCTTCGTCAAGGAATCGACCAATCATCAGAAGTTTGATGAAATTCCATGAAAGCCAGACCAAAACTATCGATTCTTCGTCAAGGAATCGACCAATCATCTGAAGTTTTATGAAATTCCAAGAAAGCCAGACCAAAACTATCGATTCTTCGTCAAGGAATCGATCAATCATCAGAAGTTTGATGAAATTCCAAGAAAGCCAGACCAAAAATATAGATTCTTCGTCAAGGAATCTACCAATCATCTGAAGTTTGTGGAAATTCCAGGAAATCCGGACTAAAACTATCGATTCTTCGTCAAGGAATTGACCAATCATCTGAAGTGTGATGGAATTCCAAGAAAGCCCGACCAAAACTATCGATATTTTGTCAAGGAATCGACCTATCATCTGAAGTTTGATGAAATTACAGGAAAACCAGACCAAAAATATCGAAATTTTGTCAAGGAATCGACCAATCATCTGAAGTTTTATGAAATTCCAAGGAAGCCAGACCAAAACTATCGATTCTTCGTCAAGGAATCGAACAATCACCTTTAGGTTTGATGGAATTCCAAGAAAGCCAGACTAAAACTATCGATTCTTCGTCAAGGAATCGACCAATCATCAGAAGTTTGATGAAATTCCAAGAAAGCCAGACCAAAACTATCGATTCTTCGTCAAGGAATCGACCAATCATCTGAAGTTTTATGAAATTCCAAGGAAGCCAGACCAAAACTATCGATTCTTCGTCAAGGAATCGAACAATCAACTTTAGGTTTGATGGAATTCCAACAAAGCCAGACTAAAACTATCGATTCTTCGTCAAGGAATCGACCAATCATCAGAAGTTTGATGAAATTCCGAGAAAGCCAGACCAAAACTATCGATTCTTCGTCAAGGAATCGACCAATCATCAGAAGTTTGATGAAATTCCATGAAAGCCAGACCAAATTTATCGATACTTTGTCAAGGATTCAACCAATCATCTGAAGTTTGATGAAATTCCAGGAAATCCAGACTAAAACTATCGATTCTTCGTCAAGGAATCGACCAATCATCTGAAGTTTGATGGAATTCCAAGAAAGCCCGACCAAACCTATCGATTCTTCCTCAAGGAATCAACCAATCATCTGAAGTTTGATGAAATTAAAAGAAAGCCAGACCAAAACTATCGATTCTTCGTCAAGGAATCGACCAATCATCTGAAGTTTGATGGAATTCAAAGAAAGCCCGACCAAAACTTTCGATACTTTGTCAAGGAATCGACCAATCATCAGAAGTTTGATGAAATTCCGAGAAAGCCAGACCAAAACTATCGATTCTTCGTCAAGGAATCGACCAATCATCAGAAGTTTGATGAAATTCCATGAAAGCCAGACCAAAACTATCGATTCTTCGTCAAGGAATCGACCAATCATCTGAAGTTTTATGAAATTCCAAGAAAGCCAGACCAAAACTATCGATTCTTCCTCAAGGAATCGACCAATCATCTGAAGTTTGATGAAATTCAAAGAAAGCCAGACCAAAACTATCGATTCTTGGTCAAGGAATCTACCAACCATCTGAAATTTGATGAAATTCCAGGAAATCCAGACCAAAACTATCGATTCTCCGTCAAGGAATCGACCAATCATCTGAAGTTAGATGGAATTCAAAGAAAGCCCGACAGAAACTTTCGATACTTTGTCAAGGAATCAACCTATCATCTGAAGTTTGATGAAATTCCAGGAAATCCAGACTAAAACTATCGATTCTTCGTCAAGGAATCGACCAATCATCTGAAGTTTGATGGAATTCCAAGAAAGCCCGACCAAACCTATCGATACTTTGTCAAGGAATCAACCAATCATGTGAAGTTTGATGAAATTCAAAGAAAGCCAGACCAAAACTATCGATACTTCGTCAAGGAATCGAACAATCAACTTAGGTTTGATGGAATTCCAAGAAAGCCAGACCAAAACTATCGATTCTTCGTCAAGGAATCGACCAATCATCTGAAGTTTGATGAAATTCCAAGAAAGCCAGACCAAAACTATCGATTCTTCGTCAAGGAATAGACCAATCATCTGAAGTTTGATGAAATTCCAAGAAAGCCAGACCAAAACTATCGATTCTTCGTCAAGGAATAGACCAATCATCAGAAGTTTGATGAAATTCCAAGAAAGTAAGACCAAAACTATCGATATTTCGTCAAGGAATCAACCAATCATCTGAATTTTGATGAAATTCCAAGAAAGCCAGACCAAAACTATCGATTCTTCGTCAAGGAATCGACCAATCATCTGAAGTTTGATGAAATTCCAAGAAAGCCAGACCAAAACTATCGATTCTTCGTCAAGGAATCGATCAATCATCAGAAGTTTGATGAAATTCCAAGAAAGCCAGACCAAAACTATCGATTCTTCGTCAAGGAATCGACCAATCATCTGAAGTTTGATAAAATTCAAAGAAAGCCTGACCAAAAATATAGATTCTTCGTCAAGGAATCTACCAACCATCTGAAGTTTGATGAAATTCCAGGAAATCCAGACCAAAACTATCGATTCTCCGTCAAGGAATCGACCAATCATCTGAAGTTTGATGGAATTCCAAGAAAGCCCGACCAAAACTATCGATACTTTGTCAAGGAATCAACCAATCATCTGAAGTTTGATGAAATTCCAGGAAATCCAGACAAAAACTATCGATTCTTCGTCAAGGAATCGACCAATCATCTGAAGTTTGATGGAATTCCAAGAAAGCCCGACCAAACCTATCGATTCTTCCTCAAGGAATCAACCAATCATCTGAAATTTGATGAAATTAAAAGAAAGCCAGACCAAAACTATCGATACTTCGTCAAGGATTCAACCAATCATCTGAAGTTTGATGAAATTCCAGGAAATCCAGACTAAAACTATCGATTCTTCGTCAAGGAATCGACCAATCATCTGAAGTTTGATGGAATTCCAAGAAAGCCCGACCAAACCTATCGATTCTTCCTCAAGGAATCAACCAATCATCTGAAGTTTGATGAAATTAAAAGAAAGCCAGACCAAAACTATCGATTCTTCGTCAAGGAATCTACCAACCATCTGAAGTTTGATGAAATTCCAGGAAATCCAGACCAAAACTATCGATTCTCCGTCAAGGAATCGACCAATCATCTGAAGTTTGATGGAATTCAAAGAAAGCCCGACAGAAACTATCGATACTTTGTCAAGGAATCGACCAATCATCAGAAGTTTTTATGAAATTCCGAGAAAGCCAGACCAAAACTATCGATTCTTCGTCAAGGAATCGACCAATCATCAGAACTTTGATGAAATTCCATGAAAGCCAGACCAAAACTATCGATTCTTCGTCAAGGAATCGACCAATCATCTGAAGTTTTATGAAATTCCAAGAAAGCCAGACCAAAACTATCGATTCTTCCTCAAGGAATCGACCAATCATCTGAAGTTTGATGAAATTCAAAGAAAGCCAGACCAAAACTATCGATTCTTCGTCAAGGAATCTACCAACCATCTGAAGTTTGATGAAATTCCAGGAAATCCAGACCAAAACTATCGATTCTCCGTCAAGGAATCGACCAATCATCTGAAGTTTGATGGAATTCAAAGAAAGCCCGACAGAAACTTTCGATACTTTGTCAAGGAATCAACCAATCATCTGAAGTTTGATGAAATTCCAGGAAATCCAGACTAAAACTATCGGTTCTTCGTCAAGGAATCGACCAATCATCTGAAGTTTGATGGAATTCCAAGAAAGCCCGACCAAACCTATCGATACTTTGTCAAGGAATCAACCAATCATGTGAAGTTTGATGAAATTCAAAGAAAGCCAGACCAAAACTATCGATACTTCGTCAAGGAATCGAACAATCAACTTAGGTTTGATGGAATTCCAAGAAAGCCAGACCAAAACTATCGATTCTCCGTCAAGGAATCGACCAATCATCAGAAGTTTGATGAAATTCCAAGAAAGCCAGACCAAAACTATCGATTTTTCGTCAAGGAATCGATCAATCATCAGAAGTTTAATGAATTTCCAAGAAAGCCAGACCAAAACTATCGATTCTTCGTCAAGGAATCGACCAATCATCTGAAGTTTGATAAAATTCAAAGAAAGCCTGACCAAAACTATCGATTCTCCGTCAAGGAATCGACCAATCATCTGAAGTTTGATGGAATTCCAAGAAAGCCCGACCAAAACTATCGATACCTCTTCAAGGAATCAACCAATCATCTGAAGTTTGATGAAATTCCAGGAAATCCAGACTAAAACTATCGATTCTTCGTCAAGGAATCGACCAATCATCTGAAGTTTGATGGAATTCCAAGAAAGCCCGACCAAACCTATCGATTCTTCCTCAAGGAATCAACCAATCATCTGAAATTTGATGAAATTAAAAGAAAGCCAGACCAAAACTATCGATACTTCGTCAAGGATTCAACCAATCATCTGAAGTTTGATGAAATTCCAGGAAATCCAGACTAAAACTATCGATTCTTCGTCAAGGAATCGACCAATAATCTGAAGTTTGATGAAATTTCAAGAAAGCCAGACCAAAACTATCGATTCTTCGTCAAGGAATCGACCAATCATCAGAAGTTTGATGAAATTCCAAGAAAGCCAGACCAAAACTATCGATTCATCGTCAAGGAATCGACCAATCATCTGAAGTTTGATGAAATTCCAAGAAAGCCAGACCAAAACTATCGATTCTTCGTCAAGGTATCGATCAATCATCAGAAGTTTGATGAAATTCCAAGAAAGCCAGACCAAAACTGTCGATTCTTCGTCAAGGAATCGACCAATCATCTGAAGTTTTATGAAATTCCAAGAAAGCCAGACCAAAACTATCGATTCATCCTCAAGGAATCGACCAATCATCTGAAGTTTGATGAAATTCAAAGAAAGCCAGACCAAAACTATCGATTCTTCGTCAAGGAATCTACCAACCATCTGAAGTTTGATGGAATTCCAGGAAATCCAGACCAAAACTATCGATTTTCCGTCAAGGAATCGACCAATCATCTGAAGTTTGATGGAATTCAAAGAAAGCCCGACAGAAACTTTCGATACTTTGTCAAGGAATCGACCAATCATCAGAAGTTTGATGAAATTCCGAGAAAGCCAGACCAAAACTATCGATTCTTCGTCAAGGAATCGACCAATCATCAGAAGTTTGATGAAATTCCATGAAAGCCAGACCAAAACTATCGATTCTTCGTCAAGGAATCGACCAATCATCTGAAGTTTTATGAAATTCCAGGAAATCCAGACCAAAACTATCGATTCTCCGTCAAGGAATCGACCAATCATCTGAAGTTTGATGGAATTCCAAGAAAGCCCGACCAAACCTACGATTTTTCCTCAAGGAATCGACCAATCATCTGAAGTTTGATGAAATTCAAAGAAAGCCAGACCAAAACTATCGATTCTTCGTCAAGGAATCGACCAATCATCTGAAGTTTTATGAAATTCCAAGAAAGCCAGACCAAAACTATCGATTCTTCCTCAAGGAATCGACCAATCATCTAAAGTTTGATGAAATTCAAAGAAATCCAGACCAAAACTATCGAATCTTCGTCAAGGAATCTACCAACCATCTGAAGTTTGATGGAATTCCAGGAAATCCAGACCAAAACTATCGATTCTCCGTCAAGGAATCGACCAATCATCTGAAGTTTGATAAAATTCAAAGAAAGCCTGACCAAAACTATCGATTCTCCGTCAAGGAATCGACCAATCATCTGAAGTTTGATGGAATTCCAAGAAAGCCCGACCAAAACTATCGATTCTTCGTCAAGGAATCAACCAATCATCTGAAGTTTGATGAAATTCCAGGAAATCCAGACTAAAACTATCGATTCTTCGTCAAGGAATCGACCAATCATCTGAAGTTGGATGGAATTCCAAGAAAGCCCGACCAAACCTATCGATTCTTCCTCAAGGAATCAACCAATCATCTGAAATTTGATGAAATTAAAAGAAAGCCAGACCAAAACTATCGATACTTCGTCAAGGATTCAACCAATCATCTGAAGTTTGATGAAATTCCAGGAAATCCAGACTAAAACTATCGATTCTCCGTCAAGGAATCGACCAATCATCTGAAGTTTGATGGAATTCCAAGAAAGCCCGACCAAAACTATCGATACCTCTTCAAGGAATCAACCAATCATCTAAAGTTTGATGAAATTCCAGGAAATCCAGACTAAAACTATCGATTCTTCGTCAAGGAATCGACCAATCATCTGAAGTTGGATGGAATTCCAAGAAAGCCCGACCAAACCTATCGATTCTTCCTCAAGGAATCAACCAATCATCTGAAATTTGATGAAATTAAAAGAAAGCCAGACCAAAACTATCGATACTTCGTCAAGGATTCAACCAATCATCTGAAGTTTGATGAAATTCCAGGAAATCCAGACTAAAACTATCGATTCTTCGTCAAGGAATCGACCAATCATCTGAAGTTTGATGAAATTTCAAGAAAGCCAGACCAAAACTATCGATTCTTCGTCAAGGAATCGATCAATCATCAGAAGTTTGATGAAATTCCAAGAAAGCCAGACCAAAACTATCGATTCATCGTCAAGGAATCGACCAATCATCTGAAGTTTGATGAAATTCCAAGAAAGCCAGACCAAAACTATCGATTCTTCGTCAAGGTATCGATCAATCATCAGAAGTTTGATGAAATTCCAAGAAAGCCAGACCAAAACTATCGATTCTTCGTCAAGGAATCGACCAATCATCTGAAGTTTTATGAAATTCCAAGAAAGCCAGACCAAAACTATCGATTCATCCTCAAGGAATCGACCAATCATCTGAAGTTTGATGAAATTCAAAGAAATCCAGACCAAAACTATCGAATCTTCGTCAAGGAATCTACCAACCATCTGAAGTTTGATGGAATTCCAGGAAATCCAGACCAAAACTATCGATTCTCCGTCAAGGAATCGACCAATCATCTGAAGTTTGATGGAATTCAAAGAAAGCCCGACAGAAACTTTCGATACTTTGTCAAGGAATCGACCAATCATCAGAAGTTTGATGAAATTCCAAGAAAGCCAGACCAAAACTATCGATTCTTCGTCAAGGAATCGACCAATCATCAGAAGTTTGATGAAATTCCATGAAAGCCAGACCAAAACTATCGATTCTTCGTCAAGGAATCGACCAATCATCTGAAGTTTTATGAAATTCCAGGAAATCCAGACCAAAACTATCGATTCTCCGTCAAGGAATCGACCAATCATCTGAAGTTTGATGGAATTCCAAGAAAGCCCGACCAAACCTATCGATTCTTCCTCAAGGAATCAACCAATCATCTGAAGTTTGATGAAATTCAAAGAAAGCCAGACCAAAACTATCGATTCTTCGTCAAGGAATCGACCAATCATCTGAAGTTTTATGAAATTCCAAGAAAGCCAGACCAAAACTATCGATTCTTCCTCAAGGAATCGACCAATCATCTAAAGTTTGATGAAATTCAAAGAAATCCAGACCAAAACTATCGAATCTTCGTCAAGGAATCTACCAACCATCTGAAGTTTGATGGAATTCCAGGAAATCCAGACCAAAACTATCGATTCTCCGTCAAGGAATCGACCAATCATCTGAAGTTTGATGGAATTCAAAGAAAGCCCGACAGAAACTTTCGATACTTTGTCAAGGAATCGACCAATCATCAGAAGTTTGATGAAATTCCGAGAAAGCCAGACCAAAACTATCGATTCTTCGTCAAGGAATCGACCAATCATCAGAAGTTTGATGAAATTCCATGAAAGCCAGACCAAAACTATCGATTCTTCGTCAAGGAATCGACCAATCATCTGAAGTTTTATGAAATTCCAGGAAATCCAGACCAAAACTATCGATTCTCCGTCAAGGAATCGACCAATCATCTGAAGTTTGATGGAATTCCAAGAAAGCCCGACCAAACCTATCGATTCTTCCTCAAGGAATCAACCAATCATCTGAAGTTTGATGAAATTAAAAGAAAGCCAGACCAAAACTATCGATTCTTCGTCAAGGAATCGACCAATCATCTGAAGTTTGATGGAATTTCAAGAAAGCCAGACCAAAACTATCGATTCTTCCTCAAGGAATCGACCAATCATCTGAAGTTGGATGGAATTCCAAGAAAGCCCGACCAAACCTATCGATTCTTCCTCAAGGAATCAACCAATCATCTGAAATTTGATGAAATTAAAAGAAAGCCAGACCAAAACTATCGATACTTCGTCAAGGATTCAACCAATCATCTGAAGTTTGATGAAATTCCAGGAAATCCAGACTAAAACTATCGATTCTTCGTCAAGGAATCGACCAATAATCTGAAGTTTGATGAAATTTCAAGAAAGCCAGACCAAAACTATCGATTCTTCGTCAAGGAATCGATCAATCATCAGAAGTTTGATGAAATTCCAAGAAAGCCAGACCAAAACTATCGATTCATCGTCAAGGAATCGACCAATCATCTGAAGTTTGATGAAATTCCAAGAAAGCCAGACCAAAACTATCGATTCTTCGTCAAGGTATCGATCAATCATCAGAAGTTTGATGAAATTCCAAGAAAGCCAGACCAAAACTATCGATTCTTCGTCAAGGAATCGACCAATCATCTGAAGTTTTATGAAATTCCAAGAAAGCCAGACCAAAACTATCGATTCATCCTCAAGGAATCGACCAATCATCTGAAGTTTGATGAAATTCAAAGAAATCCAGACCAAAACTATCGAATCTTCGTCAAGGAATCTACCAACCATCTGAAGTTTGATGGAATTCCAGGAAATCCAGACCAAAACTATCGATTTTCCGTCAAGGAATCGACCAATCATCTGAAGTTTGATGGAATTCAAAGAAAGCCCGACAGAAACTTTCGATACTTTGTCAAGGAATCGACCAATCATCAGAAGTTTGATGAAATTCCGAGAAAGCCAGACCAAAACTATCGATTCTTCGTCAAGGAATCGACCAATCATCAGAAGTTTGATGAAATTCCATGAAAGCCAGACCAAAACTATCGATTCTTCGTCAAGGAATCGACCAATCATCTGAAGTTTTATGAAATTCCAGGAAATCCAGACCAAAACTATCGATTCTCCGTCAAGGAATCGACCAATCATCTGAAGTTTGATGGAATTCCAAGAAAGCCCGACCAAACCTACGATTTTTCCTCAAGGAATCAACCAATCATCTGAAGTTTGATGAAATTAAAAGAAAGCCAGACCAAAACTATCGATTCTTCGTCAAGGAATCGACCAATCATCTGAAGTTTTATGAAATTCCAAGAAAGCCAGACCAAAACTATCGATTCTTCGTCAAGGAATCGACCAATCATCTAAAGTTTGATGAAATTCAAAGAAATCCAGACCAAAACTATCGAATCTTCGTCAAGGAATCTACCAACCATCTGAAGTTTGATGGAATTCCAGGAAATCCAGACCAAAACTATCGATTCTCCGTCAAGGAATCGACCAATCATCTGAAGTTTGATAAAATTCAAAGAAAGCCTGACCAAAACTATCGATTCTCCGTCAAGGAATCGACCAATCATCTGAAGTTTGATGGAATTCCAAGAAAGCCCGACCAAAACTATCGATACCTCTTCAAGGAATCAACCAATCATCTGAAGTTTGATGAAATTCCAGGAAATCCAGACTAAAACTATCGATTCTTCGTCAAGGAATCGACCAATCATCTGAAGTTGGATGGAATTCCAAGAAAGCCCGACCAAACCTATCGATTCTTCCTCAAGGAATCAACCAATCATCTGAAATTTGATGAAATTAAAAGAAAGCCAGACCAAAACTATCGATACTTCGTCAAGGATTCAACCAATCATCTGAAGTTTGATGAAATTCCAGGAAATCCAGACTAAAACTATCGATTCTCCGTCAAGGAATCGACCAATCATCTGAAGTTTGATGGAATTCCAAGAAAGCCCGACCAAACTATCGATACCTCTTCAAGGAATCAACCAATCATCTAAAGTTTGATGAAATTCCAGGAAATCCAGACTAAAACTATCGATTCTTCGTCAAGGAATCGACCAATCATCTGAAGTTGGATGGAATTCCAAGAAAGCCCGACCAAACCTATCGAATCTTCGTCAAGGAATCAACCAATCATCTGAAATTTGATGAAATTAAAAGAAAGCCAGACCAAAACTATCGATACTTCGTCAAGGATTCAACCAATCATCTGAAGTTTGATGAAATTCCAGGAAATCCAGACTAAAACTATCGATTCTTCGTCAAGGGAATCGACCAATAATCTGAAGTTTGATGAAATTTCAAGAAAGCCAGACCAAAACTATCGATTCTTCGTCAAGGAATCGATCAATCATCAGAAGTTTGATGAAATTCCAAGAAAGCCAGACCAAAACTATCGATTCATCGTCAAGGAATCGACCAATCATCTGAAGTTTGATGAAATTCAAAGAAATCCAGACCAAAACTATCGAATCTTCGTCAAGGAATCTACCAACCATCTGAAGTTTGATGGAATTCCAGGAAATCCAGACCAAAACTATCGATTTTCCGTCAAGGAATCGACCAATCATCTGAAGTTTGATGGAATTCAAAGAAAGCCCGACAGAAACTTTCGATACTTTGTCAAGGAATCGACCAATCATCAGAAGTTTGATGAAATTCCGAGAAAGCCAGACCAAAACTATCGATTCTTCGTCAAGGAATCGACCAATCATCAGAAGTTTGATGAAATTCCATGAAAGCCAGACCAAAACTATCGATTCTTCGTCAAGGAATCGACCAATCATCTGAAGTTTTATGAAATTCCAGGAAATCCAGACCAAAACTATCGATTCTCCGTCAAGGAATCGACCAATCATCTGAAGTTTGATGGAATTCCAAGAAAGCCCGACCAAACCTACGATTTTTCCTCAAGGAATCAACCAATCATCTGAAGTTTGATGAAATTAAAAGAAAGCCAGACCAAAACTATCGATTCTTCGTCAAGGAATCGACCAATCATCTGAAGTTTTATGAAATTCCAAGAAAGCCAGACCAAAACTATCGATTCTTCCTCAAGGAATCGACCAATCATCTAAAGTTTGATGAAATTCAAAGAAATCCAGACCAAAACTATCGAATCTTCGTCAAGGAATCTACCAACCATCTGAAGTTTGATGGAATTCCAAGAAATCCAGACCAAAACTATCGATTCTCCGTCAAGGAATCGACCAATCATCTGAAGTTTGATAAAATTCAAAGAAAGCCTGACCAAAACTATCGATTCTCCGTCAAGGAATCGACCAATCATCTGAAGTTTGATGGAATTCCAAGAAAGCCCGACCAAAACTATCGATACCTCTTCAAGGAATCAACCAATCATCTGAAGTTTGATGAAATTCCAGGAAATCCAGACTAAAACTATCGATTCTTCGTCAAGGAATCGACCAATCATCTGAAGTTTGATGGAATTCCAAGAAAGCCCGACCAAACCTATCGATTCTTCCTCAAGGAATCAACCAATCATCTGAAATTTGATGAAATTAAAAGAAAGCCAGACCAAAACTATCGATACTTCGTCAAGGATTCAACCAATCATCTGAAGTTTGATGAAATTCCAGGAAATCCAGACTAAAACTATCGATTCTCCGTCAAGGAATCGACCAATCATCTGAAGTTTGATGGAATTCCAAGAAAGCCCGACCAAAACTATCGATACCTCTTCAAGGAATCAACCAATCATCTAAAGTTTGATGAAATTCCAGGAAATCCAGACTAAAACTATCGATTCTTCGTCAAGGAATCGACCAATCATCTGAAGTTGGATGGAATTCCAAGAAAGCCCGACCAAACCTATCGATTCTTCCTCAAGGAATCAACCAATCATCTGAAATTTGATGAAATTAAAAGAAAGCCAGACCAAAACTATCGATACTTCGTCAAGGATTCAACCAATCATCTGAAGTTTGATGAAATTCCAGGAAATCCAGACTAAAACTATCGATTCTTCGTCAAGGAATCGACCAATCATCTGAAGTTTGATGAAATTTCAAGAAAGCCAGACCAAAACTATCGATTCTTCGTCAAGGAATCGATCAATCATCAGAAGTTTGATGAAATTCCAAGAAAGCCAGACCAAAACTATCGATTCTTCGTCAAGGAATCGACCAATCATCTGAAGTTTGATGAAATTCCAAGAAAGCCAGACCAAAACTATCGATTCTTCGTCAAGGTATCGATCAATCATCAGAAGTTTGATGAAATTCCAAGAAAGCCAGACCAAAACTATCGATTCTTCGTCAAGGAATCTACCAACCATCTGAAGTTTGATGGAATTCCAAGAAAGCCAGACCAAAACTATCGATTCATCCTCAAGGAATCGACCAATCATCTGAAGTTTGATGAAATTCAAAGAAATCCAGACCAAAACTATCGAATCTTCGTCAAGGAATCTACCAACCATCTGAAGTTTGATGGAATTCCAGGAAATCCAGACCAAAACTATCGATTCTCCGTCAAGGAATCGACCAATCATCTGAAGTTTGATGGAATTCAAAGAAAGCCCGACAGAAACTTTCGATACTTTGTCAAGGAATCGACCAATCATCAGAAGTTTGATGAAATTCCGAGAAAGCCAGACCAAAACTATCGATTCTTCGTCAAGGAATCGACCAATCATCAGAAGTTTGATGAAATTCCAAGAAAGCCAGACCAAAACTATCGATTCTTCGTCAAGGAATCGACCAATCATCTGAAGTTTTATGAAATTCCAGGAAATCCAGACCAAAACTATCGATTCTCCGTCAAGGAATCGACCAATCATCTGAAGTTTGATGGAATTCCAAGAAAGCCCGACCAAACCTATCGATTCTTCCTCAAGGAATCAACCAATCATCTGAAGTTTGATGAAATTCAAAGAAAGCCAGACCAAAACTATCGATTCTTCGTCAAGGAATCGACCAATCATCTGAAGTTTTATGAAATTCCAAGAAAGCCAGACCAAAACTATCGATTCTTCCTCAAGGAATCGACCAATCATCTAAAGTTTGATGAAATTCAAAGAAATCCAGACCAAAACTATCGAATCTTCGTCAAGGAATCTACCAACCATCTGAAGTTTGATGGAATTCCAGGAAATCCAGACCAAAACTATCGATTCTCCGTCAAGGAATCGACCAATCATCTGAAGTTTGATGGAATTCAAAGAAAGCCCGACAGAAACTTTCGATACTTTGTCAAGGAATCGACCAATCATCAGAAGTTTGATGAAATTCCGAGAAAGCCAGACCAAAACTATCGATTCTTCGTCAAGGAATCGACCAATCATCAGAAGTTTGATGAAATTCCATGAAAGCCAGACCAAAACTATCGATTCTTCGTCAAGGAATCGACCAATCATCTGAAGTTTGATGAAATTCCAGGAAATCCAGACCAAAACTATCGATTCTCCGTCAAGGAATCGACCAATCATCTGAAGTTTGATGGAATTCCAAGAAAGCCCGACCAAACCTATCGATTCTTCCTCAAGGAATCAACCAATCATCTGAAGTTTGATGAAATTAAAAGAAAGCCAGACCAAAACTATCGATTCTTCGTCAAGGAATCGACCAATCATCTGAAGTTTGATGGAATTTCAAGAAAGCCAGACCAAAACTATCGATTCTTCCTCAAGGAATCGACCAATCATCTGAAGTTTGATGAAATTCCAAGAAAGCCAGACCAAAACTATCGATTCTTCGTCAAGGAATCGATCAATCATCAGAAGTTTGATGAAATTCCAAGAAAGCCAGACCAAAACTATCGATTCTTCGTCAAGGAATCGACCAATCATCTGAAGTTTGATGAAATTCCAAGAAAGCCTGACCAAAAATATAGATTCTTCGTCAAGGAATCTACCAATCATCTGAAGTTTGATGAAATTCCAGGAAATCCGGACTAAAACTATCGATTCTTCGTCAAGGAATTGACCAATCATCTGAAGTTTGATGGAATTCCAAGAAAGCCCGACCAAAACTATCGATATTTTGTCAAGGAATCGACCAATCATCTTAAGTTTGATGAAATTACAGGAAAGCCAGACCAAAAATATCGATCCTTCCTCAAGGAATCGACCAATCATCTGAAATTTGATGAAATTCAAAGAAAGCCAGACCAAAACTATCGATTCTTCGTCAAGGAATCGACCAATCATCTGAAGTTTGATAAAATTCAAAGAAAGCCTGACCAAAAATATAGATTCTTCGTCAAGGAATCTACCAACCATCTGAAGTTTGATGAAATTCCAGGAAATCCAGACCAAAACTATCGATTCTCCGTCAAGGAATCGACCAATCATCTGAAGTTTGATGGAATTCCAAGAAAGCCCGACCAAAACTATCGATACTTTGTCAAGGAATCAACCAATCATCTGAATTTTGATGAAATTCCAGGAAATCCAGACAAAAACTATCGATTCTTCGTCAAGGAATCGACCAATCATCTGAAGTTTGATGGAATTCCAAGAAAGCCCGACCAAACCTATCGATTCTTCCTCAAGGAATCAACCAATCATCTGAAATTTGATGAAATTAAAAGAAAGCCAGACCAAAACTATCGATACTTCGTCAAGGATTCAACCAATCATCTGAAGTTTGATGACATTCCAGGAAATCCAGACTAAAACTATCGATTCTTCGTCAAGGAATCGACCAATCATCTGAAGTTTGATGGAATTCCAAGAAAGCCCGACCAAACCTATCGATTCTTCCTCAAGGAATCAACCAATCATCTGAAGTTTGATGAAATTAAAAGAAAGCCAGACCAAAACTATCGATTCTTCGTCAAGGAATCAACCAATCATCTGAAGTTTGATGGAATTTCAAGAAAGCCAGACCAAAACTATCGATTCTTCGTCAAGGAATCGACCAATAATCTGAAGTTTGATGAAATTTCAAGAAAGCCAGACCAAAACTATCGATTCTTCGTCAAGGAATCGATCAATCATCAGAAGTTTGATGAAATTCCAAGAAAGCCAGACCAAAACTATCGATTCTTCGTCAAGGAATCGACCAATCATCTGAAGTTTGATGAAATTCCAGGAAATCCAGACCAAAACTATCGATTCTCCGTCAAGGAATCGACCAATCATCTGAAGTTTGATGGAATTCCAAGAAAGCCCGACCAAACCTATCGATTCTTCCTCAAGGAATCAACCAATCATCTGAAGTTTGATGAAATTAAAAGAAAGCCAGACCAAAACTATCGATTCTTCGTCAAGGAATCGACCAATCATCTGAAGTTTGATGGAATTTCAAGAAAGCCAGATCAAAACTAACGATTCTTCCTCAAGGAATCGACCAATCATCTGAAGTTTGATGAAATTCCAAGAAAGCCAGACCAAAACTATCGATTCTTCGTCAAGGAATCGATCAATCATCAGAAGTTTTATGAAATTCCAAGAAAGCCAGACCAAAACTATCGATTCTTCGTCAAGGAATCGACCAATCATCTGAAGTTTGATGAAATTCAAAGAAAGCCTGACCAAAAATATAGATTCTTCGTCAAGGATTCAACCAATCATCTGAAGTTTGATGAAATTCCAGGAAATCCAGACTAAAACTATCGATTCTCCGTCAAGGAATCGACCAATCATCTGAAGTTTGATGGAATTCCAAGAAAGCCCGACCAAAACTATCGATACCTCTTCAAGGAATCAACCAATCATCTGAAGTTTGATGAAATTCCAGGAAATCCAGACTAAAACTATCGATTCTTCGTCAAGGAATCGACCAATCATCTGAAGTTGGATGGAATTCCAAGAAAGCCCGACCAAACCTATCGATTCTTCCTCAAGGAATCAACCAATCATCTGAAATTTGATGAAATTAAAAGAAAGCCAGACCAAAACTATCGATACTTCGTCAAGGATTCAACCAATCATCTGAAGTTTGATGAAATTCCAGGAAATCCAGACTAAAACTATCGATTCTTCGTCAAGGAATCGACCAATAATCTGAAGTTTGATGAAATTTCAAGAAAGCCAGACCAAAACTATCGATTCTTCGTCAAGGAATCGATCAATCATCAGAAGTTTGATGAAATTCCAAGAAAGCCAGACCAAAACTATCGATTCATCGTCAAGGAATCGACCAATCATCTGAAGTTTGATGAAATTCCAAGAAAGCCAGACCAAAACTATCGATTCTTCGTCAAGGTATCGATCAATCATCAGAAGTTTGATGAAATTCCAAGAAAGCCAGACCAAAACTATCGATTCTTCGTCAAGGAATCGACCAATCATCTGAAGTTTTATGAAATTCCAAGAAAGCCAGACCAAAACTATCGATTCATCCTCAAGGAATCGACCAATCATCTGAAGTTTGATGAAATTCAAAGAAATCCAGACCAAAACTATCGAATCTTCGTCAAGGAATCTACCAACCATCTGAAGTTTGATGGAATTCCAGGAAATCCAGACCAAAACTATCGATTCTCCGTCAAGGAATCGACCAATCATCTGAAGTTTGATGGAATTCAAAGAAAGCCCGACAGAAACTTTCGATACTTTGTCAAGGAATCGACCAATCATCAGAAGTTTGATGAAATTCCGAGAAAGCCAGACCAAAACTATCGATTCTTCGTCAAGGAATCGACCAATCATCAGAAGTTTGATGAAATTCCATGAAAGCCAGACCAAAACAATCGATTCTTCGTCAAGGAATCGACCAATCATCTGAAGTTTTATGAAATTCCAGGAAATCCAGACCAAACCTATCGATTCTTCCTCAAGGAATCAACCAATCATCTGAAGTTTGATGGAATTCCAAGAAAGCCCGACCAAACCTATCGATTCTTCCTCAAGGAATCAACCAATCATCTGAAGTTTGATGAAATTAAAAGAAAGCCAGACCAAAACTATCGATTCTTCGTCAAGGAATCGACCAATCATCTGAAGTTTTATGAAATTCCAAGAAAGCCAGACCAAAACTATCGATTCATCCTCAAGGAATCGACCAATCATCTAAAGTTTGATGAAATTCAAAGAAATCCAGACCAAAACTATCGAATCTTCGTCAAGGAATCTACCAACCATCTGAAGTTTGATGGAATTCCAGGAAATCCAGACCAAAACTATCGATTCTCCGTCAAGGAATCGACCAATCATCTGAAGTTTGATGGAATTCAAAGAAAGCCCGACAGAAACTTTCGATACTTTGTCAAGGAATCGACCAATCATCAGAAGTTTGATGAAATTCCGAGAAAGCCAGACCAAAACTATCGATTCTTCGTCAAGGAATCGACCAATCATCAGAAGTTTGATGAAATTCCATGAAATCCAGACCAAAACTATCGATTCTCCGTCAAGGAATCGACCAATCATCTGAAGTTTGATGGAATTCCAAGAAAGCCCGACCAAACCTATCGATTCTTCCTCAAGGAATCAACCAATCATCTGAAGTTTGATGAAATTAAAAGAAAGCCAGACCAAAACTATCGATTCTTCGTCAAGGAATCGACCAATCATCTGAAGTTTGATGGAATTTCAAGAAAGCCAGACCAAAACTATCGATTCTTCCTCAAGGAATCGACCAATCATCTGAAGTTTGATGAAATTCCAAGAAAGCCAGAACAAAACTATCGATTCTTCGTCAAGGAATCGATCAATCATCAGAAGTTTGATGAAATTCCAAGAAAGCCAGACCAAAACTATCGATTCTTCGTCAAGGAATCGACCAATCATCTGAAGTTTGATGAAATTCAAAGAAAGCCTGACCAAAAATATAGATTCTTCGTCAAGGAATCTACCAATCATCTGAAGTTTGATGAAATTCCAGGAAATCCGGACTAAAACTATCGATTCTTCGTCAAGGAATTGACCAATCATCTGAAGTTTGATGGAATTCCAAGAAAGCCCGACCAAAACTATCGATATTTTGTCAAGGAATCGACCAATCATCTTAAGTTTGATGAAATTACAGGAAAGCCAGACCAAAAATATCGATCCTTCCTCAAGGAATCGACCAATCATCTGAAATTTGATGAAATTCAAAGAAAGCCAGACCAAAACTATCGATTCTTCGTCAAGGAATCGACCAATCATCTGAAGTTTGATAAAATTCAAAGAAAGCCTGACCAAAAATATAGATTCTTCGTCAAGGAATCTACCAACCATCTGAAGTTTGATGAAATTCCAGGAAATCCAGACCAAAACTATTGATTCTCCGTCAAGGAATCGACCAATCATCTGAAGTTTGATGGAATTCCAAGAAAGCCCGACCAAAACTATCGATACTTTGTCAAGGAATCAACCAATCATCTGAATTTTGATGAAATTCCAGGAAATCCAGACAAAAACTATCGATTCTTCGTCAAGGAATCGACCAATCATCTGAAGTTTGATGGAATTCCAAGAAAGCCCGACCAAACCTATCGATTCTTCCTCAAGGAATCAACCAATCATCTGAAATTTGATGAAATTAAAAGAAAGCCAGACCAAAACTATCGATACTTCGTCAAGGATTCAACCAATCATCTGAAGTTTGATGAAATTCCAGGAAATCCAGACTAAAACTATCGATTCTTCGTCAAGGAATCGACCAATCATCTGAAGTTTGATGGAATTCCAAGAAAGCCCGACCAAACCTATCGATTCTTCCTCAAGGAATCAACCAATCATCTGAAGTTTGATGAAATTAAAAGAAAGCCAGACCAAAACTATCGATTCTTCGTCAAGGAATCAACCAATCATCTGAAGTTTGATGGAATTTCAAGAAAGCCAGACCAAAACTATCGATTCTTCGTCAAGGAATCGACCAATAATCTGAAGTTTGATGAAATTTCAAGAAAGCCAGACCAAAACTATCGATTCTTCGTCAAGGAATCGATCAATCATCAGAAGTTTGATGAAATTCCAAGAAAGCCAGACCAAAACTATCGATTCTTCGTCAAGGAATCGACCAATCATCTGAAGTTTTATGAAATTCCAGGAAATCCAGACCAAAACTATCGATTCTCCGTCAAGGAATCGACCAATCATCTGAAGTTTGATGGAATTCCAAGAAAGCCCGACCAAACCTATCGATTCTTCCTCAAGGAATCAACCAATCATCTGAAGTTTGATGAAATTAAAAGAAAGCCAGACCAAAACTATCGATTCTTCGTCAAGGAATCGACCAATCATCTGAAGTTTGATGGAATTTCAAGAAAGCCAGACCAAAACTAACGATTCTTCCTCAAGGAATCGACCAATCATCTGAAGTTTGATGAAATTCCAAGAAAGCCAGACCAAAACTATCGATTCTTCGTCAAGGAATCGATCAATCATCAGAAGTTTTATGAAATTCCAAGAAAGCCAGACCAAAACTATCGATTCTTCGTCAAGGAATCGACCAATCATCTGAAGTTTGATGAAATTCAAAGAAAGCCTGACCAAAAATATAGATTCTTCGTCAAGGAATCTACCAATCATCTGAAGTTTGATGAAATTCCAGGAAATCCGGACTAAAACTATCGATTCTTCGTCAAGGAATTGACCAATCATCTGAAGTTTGATGGAATTCCAAGAAAGCCCGACCAAAACTATCGATATTTTGTCAAGGAATCGACCAATCATCTGAAGTTTGATGAAATTACAGGAAAGCCAGACCAAAAATATCGATCCTTCCTCAAGGAATCGACCAATCATCTGAAATTTGATGAAATTCAAAGAAAGCCAGACCAAAACTATCGATTCTTCGTCAAGGAATCGACCAATCATCTGAAGTTTGATAAAATTCAAAGAAAGCCTGACCAAAAATATAGATTCTTCGTCAAGGAATCTACCAACCATCTGAAGTTTGATGAAATTCCAGGAAATCCAGACCAAAACTATCGATTCTCCGTCAAGGAATCGACCAATCATCTGAAGTTTGATGGAATTCCAAGAAAGCCCGACCAAAACTATCGATACTTTGTCAAGGAATCAACCAATCATCTGAATTTTGATGAAATTCCAGGAAATCCAGACAAAAACTATCGATTCTTCGTCAAGGAATCGACCAATCATCTGAAGTTTGATGGAATTCCAAGAAAGCCCGACCAAACCTATCGATTCTTCCTCAAGGAATCAACCAATCATCTGAAATTTGATGAAATTAAAAGAAAGCCAGACCAAAACTATCGATACTTCGTCAAGGATTCAACCAATCATCTGAAGTTTGATGAAATTCCAGGAAATCCAGACTAAAACTATCGATTCTTCGTCAAGGAATCGACCAATCATCTGAAGTTTGATGGAATTCCAAGAAAGCCCGACCAAACCTATCGATTCTTCCTCAAGGAATCAACCAATCATCTGAAGTTTGATGAAATTCCAAGAAAGCCAGACCAAAACTATCGATTCTTCGTCAAGGAATCGACCAATCATCTGAAGTTTTATGAAATTCCAAGAAAGCCAGACCAAAACTATCGATTCTTCCTCAAGGAATCGACCAATCATCTGAAGTTTGATGAAATTCAACGAAATCCAGACCAAAACTATCGAATCTTCGTCAAGGAATCTACCAACCATCTGAAGTTTGATGAAATTCCAGGAAATCCAGACCAAAACTATCGATTCTCCGTCAAGGAATCGACCAATCATCTGAAGTTTGATGGAATTCAAAGAAAGCCCGACAGAAACTTTCGATACTTTGTCAAGGAATCGACCAATCATCAGAAGTTTGATGAAATTCCGAGAAAGCCAGACCAAAACTATCGATTCTTCGTCAAGGAATCGACCAATCATCAGAACTTTGATGAAATTCCATGAAAGCCAGACCAAAACTATCGATTCTTCGTCAAGGAATCGACCAATCATCTGAAGTTTTATGAAATTCCAAGAAAGCCAGACCAAAACTATCGATTCTTCCTCAAGGAATCGACCAATCATCTGAAGTTTGATGAAATTCAAAGAAAGCCAGACCAAAACTATCGATTCTTAGTCAAGGAATCTACCAACCATCTGAAGTTTGATGAAATTCCAGGAAATCCAGACCAAAACTATCGATTCTCCGTCAAGGAATCGACCAATCATCTGAAGTTTGATGGAATTCAAAGAAAGCCCGACAGAAACTTTCGATACTTTGTCAAGGAATCAACCAATCATCTGAAGTTTGATGAAATTCCAGGAAATCCAGACTAAAACTATCGATTCTTCGTCAAGGAATCGACCAATCATCTGAAGTTTGATGGAATTCCAAGAAAGCCAGACCAAAACTATCGATACTTCGTCAAGGAATCAACCAATCATGTGAAGTTTGATGAAATTCAAAGAAAGCCAGACCAAAACTATCGATACTTCGTCAAGGAATCGAACAATCATCTTAGGTTTGATGGAATTCCAAGAAAGCCAGACCAAAACTATCGATTCTTCGTCAAGGAATCGACCAATCATCTGAAGTTTGATGAAATTCCAAGAAAGCCAGACCAAAACTATCGATTCTTCGTCAAGGAATCGATCAATCATCAGAAGTTTGATGAAATTCCAAGAAAGCCAGACCAAAACTATCGATTCTTCGTCAAGGAATCGACCAATCATCTGAAGTTTGATGAAATTCAAAGAAAGCCTGACCAAAAATATAGATTCTTCGTCAAGGAATCTACCAATCATCTGAAGTTTGATGAAATTCCAGGAAATCCGGACTAAAACTATCGATTCTTCGTCAAGGAATTGACCAATCATCTGAAGTTTGATGGAATTCCAAGAAAGCCCGACCAAAACTATCGATATTTTGTCAAGGAATCGACCAATCATCTGAAGTTTGATGAAATTACAGGAAAGCCAGACCAAAAATATCGATCCTTCCTCAAGGAATCGACCAATCATCTGAAATTTGATGAAATTCAAAGAAAGCCAGACCAAAACTATCGATTCTTCGTCAAGGAATCGACCAATCATCTGAAGTTTGATAAAATTCAAAGAAAGCCTGACCAAAAATATAGATTCTTCGTCAAGGAATCTACCAACCATCTGAAGTTTGATGAAATTCCAGGAAATCCAGACCAAAACTATCGATTCTCCGTCAAGGAATCGACCAATCATCTGAAGTTTGATGGAATTCCAAGAAAGCCCAACCAAAACTATCGATACTTTGTCAAGGAATCAACCAATCATCTGAATTTTGATGAAATTCCAGGAAATCCAGACAAAAACTATCGATTCTTCGTCAAGGAATCGACCAATCATCTGAAGTTTGATGGAATTCCAAGAAAGCCCGACCAAACCTATCGATTCTTCCTCAAGGAATCAACCAATCATCTGAAATTTGATGAAATTAAAAGAAAGCCAGACCAAAACTATCGATACTTCGTCAAGGATTCAACCAATCATCTGAAGTTTGATGAAATTCCAGGAAATCCAGACTAAAACTATCGATTCTTCGTCAAGGAATCGACCAATCATCTGAAGTTTGATGGAATTCCAAGAAAGCCCGACCAAACCTATCGATTCTTCCTCAAGGAATCAACCAATCATCTGAAGTTTGATGAAATTAAAAGAAAGCCAGACCAAAACTATCGATTCTTCGTCAAGGAATCGACCAATCATCTGAAGTTTGATGAAATTCCAAGAAAGCCAGACCAAAACTATCGATTCTTCGTCAAGGAATCGACCAATCATCTGAAGTTTTATGAAATTCCAAGAAAGCCAGACCAAAACTATCGATTCTTCCTCAAGGAATCGACCAATCATCTGAAGTTTGATGAAATTCAACGAAATCCAGACCAAAACTATCGAATCTTCGTCAAGGAATCTACCAACCATCTGAAGTTTGATGAAATTCCAGGAAATCCAGACCAAAACTATCGATTCTCCGTCAAGGAATCGACCAATCATCTGAAGTTTGATGGAATTCAAAGAAAGCCCGACAGAAACTTTCGATACTTTGTCAAGGAATCGACCAATCATCAGAAGTTTGATGAAATTCCAAGAAAGCCCGACCAAACCTATCGATTCTTCCTCAAGGAATCAACCAATCATCTGAAGTTTGATGAAATTAAAAGAAAGCCAGACCAAAACTATCGATTCTTCGTCAAGGAATCAACCAATCATCTGAAGTTTGATGAAATTCCAAGAAAGCCAGACCAAAACTATCGATTCTTCGTCAAGGAATCGACCAATCATCTGAAGTTTTATGAAATTCCAAGAAAGCCAGACCAAAACTATCGATTCTTCGTCAAGGAATCGACCAATCATCAGAAGTTTGATGAAATTCCATGAAAGCCAGACCAAAACTATCGATTCTTCGTCAAGGAATCGACCAATCATCTGAAGTTTTATGAAATTCCAAGAAAGCCAGACCAAAACTATCGATTCTTCCTCAAGGAATCGACCAATCATCTGAAGTTTGATGAAATTCAACGAAATCCAGACCAAAACTATCGAATCTTCGTCAAGGAATCTACCAACCATCTGAAGTTTGATGAAATTCCAAGAAAGCCAGACCAAAACTATCGATTCTTCGTCAAGTAATCGACCAATCATCAGAAGTTTGATGAAATTCCATGAAAGCCAGACCAAAACTATCGATTCTTCGTCAAGGAATCGACCAATCATCTGAAGTTTTATGAAATTCCAAGAAAGCCAGACCAAAACTATCGATTCTTCCTCAAGGAATCGACCAATCATCTGAAGTTTGATGAAATTCAACGAAATCCAGACCAAAACTATCGAATCTTCGTCAAGGAATCTACCAACCATCTGAAGTTTGATGAAATTCCAGGAAATCCAGACCAAAACTATCGATTCTCCGTCAAGGAATCGACCAATCATCTGAAGTTTGATGGAATTCAAAGAAAGCCCGACAGAAACTTTCGATACTTTGTCAAGGAATCGACCAATCATCAGAAGTTTGATGAAATTCCGAGAAAGCCAGACCAAAACTATCGATTCTTCGTCAAGGAATCGACCAATCATCAGAACTTTGATGAAATTCCATGAAAGCCAGACCAAAACTATCGATTCTTCGTCAAGGAATCGACCAATCATCTGAAGTTTTATGAAATTCCAAGAAAGCCAGACCAAAACTATCGATTCTTCCTCAAGGAATCGACCAATCATCTGAAGTTTGATGAAATTCAAAGAAAGCCAGACCAAAACTATCGATTCTTAGTCAAGGAATCTACCAACCATCTGAAGTTTGATGAAATTCCAGGAAATCCAGACCAAAACTATCGATTCTCCGTCAAGGAATCGACCAATCATCTGAAGTTTGATGGAATTCAAAGAAAGCCCGACAGAAACTTTCGATACTTTGTCAAGGAATCAACCAATCATCTGAAGTTTGATGAAATTCCAGGAAATCCAGACCAAAACTATCGATTCTTCGTCAAGGAATCGACCAATCATCTGAAGTTTGATGGAATTCCAAGAAAGCCCGACCAAACCTATCGATACTTTGTCAAGGAATCAACCAATCATGTGAAGTTTGATGAAATTCAAAGAAAGCCAGACCAAAACTATCGATACTTCGTCAAGGAATCGACCAATCAACTTAGGTTTGATGGAATTCCAAGAAAGCCAGACCAAAACTATCGATTCTTCGTCAAGGAATCGACCAATCATCAGAAGTTTGATGAAATTCCAAGAAAGCCAGACCAAAACTATCGATTCTTCGTCAAGGAATCGACCAATCATCAGAAGTTTGATGAAATTCCAAGAAAGCCAGACCAAAACTATCGATTCTTCGTCAAGGAATCGACCAATCATCTGAAGTTTGATGAAATTCAAAGAAAGCCTGACCAAAAATATAGATTCTTCGTCAAGGAATCTACCAATCATCTGAAGTTTGATGAAATTCCAGGAAATCCGGACTAAAACTATCGATTCTTCGTCAAGGAATTGACCAATCATCTGAAGTTTGATGGAATTCCAAGAAAGCCCGACCAAAACTATCGATATTTTGTCAAGGAATCGACAAATCATCTGAAGTTTGATGAAATTACAGGAAAGCCAGACCAAAAATATCGATCCTTCCTCAAGGAATCGACCAATCATCTGAAGTTTGATGAAATTCCAAGAAAGCCAGACCAAAACTATCGATTCTTCGTCAAGGAATCGACCAATCATCTGAAGTTTGATAAAATTCAAAGAAAGCCTGACCAAAAATATAGATTCTTCGTCAAGGAATCTACCAACCATCTGAAGTTTGATGAAATTCCAGGAAATCCAGACCAAAACTATCGATTCTCCGTCAAGGAATCGACCAATCATCTGAAGTTTGATGGAATTCCAAGAAAGCCCGACCAAAACTATCGATACTTTGTCAAGGAATCAACCAATCATCTGAAGTTTGATGAAATTCCAGGAAATCCAGACTAAAACTATCGATTCTTCGTCAAGGAATCGACCAATCATCTGAAGTTTGATGGAATTCCAAGAAAGCCCGACCAAACCTATCGATTCTTCCTCAAGGAATCAACCAATCATCTGAAATTTGATGAAATTAAAAGAAAGCCAGACCAAAACTATCGATACTTCGTCAAGGATTCAACCAATCATCTGAAGTTTGATGAAATTCCAGGAAATCCAGACTAAAACTATCGATTCTTCGTCAAGGAATCGACCAATCATCTGAAGTTTGATGGAATTCCAAGAAAGCCCGACCAAACCTATCGATTCTTCCTCAAGGAATCAACCAATCATCTGAAGTTTGATGAAATTAAAAGAAAGCCAGACCAAAACTATCGATTCTTCGTCAAGGAATCGACCAATCATCTGAAGTTTGATGAAATTCCAAGAAAGCCAGACCAAAACTATCGATTCTTCGTCAAGGAATCGACCAATCATCTGAAGTTTTATGAAATTCCAAGAAAGCCAGACCAAAACTATCGATTCTTCCTCAAGGAATCGACCAATTATCTGAAGTTTGATGAAATTCAACGAAATCCAGACCAAAACTATCGAATCTTCGTCAAGGAATCTACCAACCATCTGAAGTTTGATGAAATTCCAGGAAATCCAGACCAAAACTATCGATTCTCCGTCAAGGAATCGACCAATCATCTGAAGTTTGATGGAATTCAAAGAAAGCCCGACAGAAACTTTCGATACTTTGTCAAGGAATCGACCAATCATCAGAAGTTTGATGAAATTCCGAGAAAGCCAGACCAAAACTATCGATTCTTCGTCAAGGAATCGACCAATCATCAGAACTTTGATGAAATTCCATGAAAGCCAGACCAAAACTATCGATTCTTCGTCAAGGAATCGACCAATCATCTGAAGTTTTATGAAATTCCAAGAAAGCCAGACCAAAACTATCGATTCTTCCTCAAGGAATCGACCAATCATCTGAAGTTTGAATAAATTCAAAGAAAGCCAGACCAAAACTATCGATTCTTAGTCAAGGAATCTACCAACCATCTGAAGTTTGATGAAATTCCAGGAAATCCAGACCAAAACTATCGATTCTCCGTCAAGGAATCGACCAATCATCTGAAGTTTGATGGAATTCAAAGAAAGCCCGACAGAAACTTTCGATACTTTGTCAAGGAATCAACCAATCATCTGAAGTTTGATGAAATTCCAGGAAATCCAGACTAAAACTATCGATTCTTCGTCAAGGAATCGACCAATCATCTGAAGTTTGATGGAATTCCAAGAAAGCCCGACCAAACCTATCGATACTTTGTCAAGGAATCAACCAATCATCAGAAGTTTGATGAAATTCCAAGAAAGCCAGACCAAAACTATCGATTCTTCGTAAGGGAATCGACCAATCATCAGAAGTTTGATGAAATTCCAAGAAAGCCAGACCAAAACTATCGATTCTTCGTCAAGGAATCGATCAATCATCAGAAGTTTGATGAAATTCCAAGAAAGCCAGACCAAAACTATCGATTCTTCGTCAAGGAATCGACCAATCATCTGAAGTTTGATAAAATTCAAAGAAAGCCTGACCAAAAATATAGATTCTTCGTAAAGGAATCTACCAACCATCTGAAGTTTGATGAAATTACAGGAAATCCAGACCAAAACTATCGATTCTCCGTCAAGGAATCGACCAATCATCTGAAGTTTGATGGAATTCCAAGAAAGCCCGACCAAAACTATCGAAACTGAGTCAAGGAATTGACCAATCATCTGAAGTTTGATGGAATTTCAAGAAAGCCAGACCAAAAATATCGATTCTTCGTCAAGGAATCGAACAATCAACTTTACGTTTGATGGAATTCCAAGAAAGCCAGACTAAAACTATCGATTCTTCGTCAAGGAATCGACCAATCATCAGAAGTTTGATGAAATTCCGAGAAAGCCAGACCAAAACTATCGATTCTTCGTCAAGGAATCGACCAATCATCAGAAGTTTGATGAAATTCCATGAAAGCCAGACCAAAACTATCGATTCTTCGTCAAGGAATCGACCAATCATCTGAAGTTTTATGAAATTCCAAGAAAGCCAGACCAAAACTATCGATTCTTCCTCAAGGAATCGACCAATCATCTGAAGTTTGATGAAATTCAAAGAAAGCCAGACCAAAACTATCGATTCTTCGTCAAGGAATCTACCAATCATCTGATGTTTGATGAATTTCCAGGAAATCCAGACAAAAACTATCGATTCTCCCTCAAGGAATCGACCAATCATCTGAAGTTTGATGGAATTCAAAGAAAGCCCGACAGAAACTTTCGATACTTTGTCAAGGAATCAACCAATCATCTGAAGTTTGATGAAATTCCAGGAAATCCTGACTAAAACTATCGATTCTTCGTCAAGGAATCGACCAATCATCTGAAGTTTGAAGGAATTCCAAGAAAGCCCGACCAAACCTATCGATACTTTGTCAAGGAATCAACCAATCATCAGAAGTTTGATGAAATTCCAAGAAAGTAAGACCAAAACTATCGATATTTCGTCAAGGAATCAACCAATCATCTGAAGTTTGATGAAATTCCAAGAAAGCCAGACCAAAACTATCGATTCTTCGTCAAGGAATCGACCAATCATCTGAAGTTTGATGGAATTTCAAGAAAGCCAGACCAAAACTATCGATTCTTCGTCAAGGAATCGACCAATCATCTGAAGTTTGATGAAATTCCAAGAAAGCCAGACCAAAACTATCGATTCTTCCTCAAGGAATCAACCAATCATCTGCAGTTTGATGAAATTAAAAGAAAGACAGACCAAAACTATCGATTCTTCGTCAAGGAATCGACCAATCATCTGAAGTTTGATGAAATTACAGGAAAGCCAGACCAAAAATATCGATCCTTCCTCAAGGAATCGACCAATCATCTGAAGTTTTTAGAAGGTCCAAGAAAGCCAGACCAAAACTATCGATTCATCGTCAAGGAATCGACCAATCATCTGAAGTTTGATGAAATTCAAAGAAAGCCAGACCAAAACTATCGATACTTCGTCAAGGAATCGAACAATCATCTGAAGTTTGATGAAATTCCAAGAAAGCCAGACCAAAACTATCGATTCTTCGTAAGGGAATCGACCAATCATCAGAAGTTTGATGAAATTCCAAGAAAGCCAGACCAAAACTATCGATTCTTCGTCAAGGAATCGACCAATCATCTGAAGTTTGATGAAATTACAGGAAATCCAGACCAAAACTATCGATTCTCCGTCAAGGAATCGACCAATCATCTGAAGTTTGATGGAATTCCAAGAAAGCCCGACCAAAACTATCGAAACTGAGTCAAGGAATTGACCAATCATCTGAAGTTTGATGGAATTTCAAGAAAGCCAGACCAAAAATATCGATTCTTCGTCAAGGAATCGAACAATCAACTTTACGTTTGATGGAATTCCAAGAAAGCCAGACTAAAACTATCGATTCTTCGTCAAGGAATCGACCAATCATCAGAAGTTTGATGAAATTCCGAGAAAGCCAGACCAAAACTATCGATTCTTCGTCAAGGAATCGACCAATCATCAGAAGTTTGATGAAATTCCATGAAAGCCAGACCAAAACTATCGATTCTTCGTCAAGGAATCGACCAATCATCTGAAGTTTTATGAAATTCCAAGAAAGCCAGACCAAAACTATCGATTCTTCCTCAAGGAATCGACCAATCATCTGAAGTTTGATGAAATTCAAAGAAAGCCAGACCAAAACTATCGTTTCTTCGTCAAGGAATCTACCAATCATCTGATGTTTGATGAATTTCCAGGAAATCCAGACAAAAACTATCGATTCTCCCTCAAGGAATCGACCAATCATCTGAAGTTTGATGGAATTCAAAGAAAGCCCGACAGAAACTTTCGATACTTTGTCAAGGAATCAACCAATCATCTGAAGTTTGATGAAATTCCAGGAAATCCTGACTAAAACTATCGATTCTTCGTCAAGGAATCGACCAATCATCTGAAGTTTGAAGGAATTCCAAGAAAGCCCGACCAAACCTATCGATACTTTGTCAAGGAATCAACCAATCATCAGAAGTTTGATGAAATTCCAAGAAAGCCAGACCAAAACTATCGATTCTTCGTCAAGGAATCGATCAATCATCAGAAGTTTGATGAAATTCCAAGAAAGCCAGACCAAAACTATCGATTCTTCGTCAAGGAATCGACCAATCATCTGAAGTTTGATAAAATTCAAAGAAAGCCTGACCAAAAATATAGATTCTTCGTCAAGGAATCTACCAACCATCTGAAGTTTGATGAAATTCCAGGAAATCCAGACCAAAACTATCGATCCCCGTCAAGGAATCGACCAATCATCTGAAGTTTGATTAAATTAAAAGAAAGCCAGACCAAAACTATCGATTCTTCGTCAAGGAATCGACCAATCATCTGAAGTTTGATGGAATTTCAAGAAAGCCAGACCAAAACTATCGATTCTTCGTCAAGGAATCGACCAATCATCTGAAGTTTGATGAAATTCAAAGAAAGCCTGACCAAAAATATAGATTCTTCGTCAAGGAATCTACCAATCATCTGAAGTTTGATGAAATTCCAGGAAATCCGGACTAAAACTATCGATTCTTCGTCAAGGAATTGACCAATCATCTGAAGTTTGATGGAATTCAAAGAAAGCCCGACCAAAACTATCGATATTTTGTCAAGGAATCGACCAATCATCTGAAGTTTGATGAAATTACAGGAAAACCAGACCAAAAATATCGAAATTTTGTCAAGGAATCGACCAATCATCTGAAGTTTGATGAAATTACAGGAAAGCCAGACCAAAAATATCGATCCTTCCTCAAGGAATCGACCAATCATCTGAAATTTGATGAAATTCAAAGAAAGCCAGACCAAAACTATCGATTCTTCGTCAAGGAATCGACCAATCATCTGAAGTTTGATGAAATTCCAAGAAAGCCAGACCAAAACTATCGATTCTTCGTGAAGGAATCGATCAATCATCAGAAGTTTGATGAAATTCCAAGAAAGCCAGACCAAAACTATCGATTCTTCGTCAAGGAATCGACCAATCATCTGAAGTTTGATAAAATTCAAAGAAAGCCTGACCAAAAATATAGATTCTTCGTCAAGGAATCTACCAACCATCTGAAGTTTGATGAAATTCCAGGAAATCCAGACCAAAACTATCGATCCCCGTCAAGGAATCGACCAATCATCTGAAGTTTGATTAAATTAAAAGAAAGCCAGACCAAAACTATCGATTCTTCGTCAAGGAATCGACCAATCATCTGAAGTTTGATGGAATTTCAAGAAAGCCAGACCAAAACTATCGATTCTTCGTCAAGGAATCGACCAATCATCTGAAGTTTGATGAAATTCAAAGAAAGCCTGACCAAAAATATAGATTCTTCGTCAAGGAATCTACCAATCATCTGAAGTTTGATGAAATTCCAGGAAATCCGGACTAAAACTATCGATTCTTCGTCAAGGAATTGACCAATCATCTGAAGTTTGATGGAATTCTAAGAAAGCCCGACCAAAACTATCGATATTTTGTCAAGGAATCGACCAATCATCTGAAGTTTGATGAAATTACAGGAAAACCAGACCAAAAATATCGAAATTTTGTCAAGGAATCGACCAATCATCTGAAGTTTGATGAAATTACAGGAAAGCCAGACCAAAAATATCGATCCTTCCTCAAGGAATCGACCAATCATCTGAAATTTGATGAAATTCAAAGAAAGCCAGACCAAAACTATCGATTCTTCGTCAAGGAATCGACCAATCATCTGAAGTTGTAAGAAATTCCAAGGAAGCCAGACCATAACTATCGATTCTTCGTCAAGGAATCGAACAATCAACTTTAGGTTTGATGGAATTCCAAGAAAGCCAGACTAAAACGATCGATTCTTCGTCAAGGAATCGACCAATCATCAGAAGTTTGATGAAATTCCAAGAAAGCCAGACCAAAACTATCGATTCTTCGTCAAGGAATCGACCAATCATCTGAAGTTTGAAGGAATTCCAAGAAAGCCCGACCAAACCTATCGATACTTTGTCAAGGAATCAACCAATCATCAGAAGTTTGATGAAATTCCAAGAAAGTAAGACCAAAACTATCGATATTTCGTCAAGGACTCAACCAATCATCTGAAGTTTGATGAAATTCCAAGAAAGCCAGACCAAAACTATCGATTCTTCGTCAAGGAATCGACCAATCATCTGAAGTTTGATGGAATTTCAAGAAAGCCAGACCAAAACTATCGATTCTTCGTCAAGGAATCGACCAATCATCTGAAGTTTGATGAAATTCCAAGAAAGCCAGACCAAAACTATCGATTCTTCCTCAAGGAATCAACCAATCATCTGCAGTTTGATGAAATTAAAAGAAAGACAGACCAAAACTATCGATTCTTCGTCAAGGAATCGACCAATCATCTGAAGTTTGATGAAATTACAGGAAAGCCAGACCAAAAATATCGATCCTTCCTCAAGGAATCGACCAATCATCTGAAGTTTTTAGAAGGTCCAAGAAAGCCAGACCAAAACTATCGATTCATCGTCAAGGAATCGACCAATCATCTGAAGTTTGATGAAATTCAAAGAAAGCCAGACCAAAACTATCGATACTTCGTCAAGGAATCGAACAATCATCTGAAGTTTGATGAAATTCCAAGAAAGCCAGACCAAAACTATCGATTCTTCGTAAGGGAATCGACCAATCATCAGAAGTTTGATGAAATTCCAAGAAAGCCAGACCAAAACTATCGATTCTTCGTCAAGGAATCGATCAATCATCAGAAGTTTGATGAAATTCCAAGAAAGCCAGACCAAAACTATCGATTCTTCGTCAAGGAATCGACCAATCATCAGAAGTTTGATGAAATTCCAAGAAAGCCAGACCAAAACTATCGATTCTTCGTCAAGGAATTGACCAATCATCTGAAGTTTGATGGAATTCTAAGAAAGCCCGACCAAAACTATCGATATTTTGTCAAGGAATCGACCAATCATCTGAAGTTTGATGAAATTACAGGAAAACCAGACCAAAAATATCGAAATTTTGTCAAGGAATCGACCAATCATCTGAAGTTTGATGAAATTACAGGAAAGCCAGACCAAAAATATCGATCCTTCCTCAAGGAATCGACCAATCATCTGAAATTTGATGAAATTCAAAGAAAGCCAGACCAAAACTATCGATTCTTCGTCAAGGAATCGACCAATCATCTGAAGTTGTAAGAAATTCCAAGGAAGCCAGACCATAACTATCGATTCTTCGTCAAGGAATCGAACAATCAACTTTAGGTTTGATGGAATTCCAAGAAAGCCAGACTAAAACGATCGATTCTTCGTCAAGGAATCGACCAATCATCAGAAGTTTGATGAAATTCCAAGAAAGCCAGACCAAAACTATCGATTCTTCGTCAAGGAATCGACCAATCATCTGAAGTTTGAAGGAATTCCAAGAAAGCCCGACCAAACCTATCGATACTTTGTCAAGGAATCAACCAATCATCAGAAGTTTGATGAAATTCCAAGAAAGTAAGACCAAAACTATCGATATTTCGTCAAGGACTCAACCAATCATCTGAAGTTTGATGAAATTCCAAGAAAGCCAGACCAAAACTATCGATTCTTCGTCAAGGAATCGACCAATCATCTGAAGTTTGATGGAATTTCAAGAAAGCCAGACCAAAACTATCGATTCTTCGTCAAGGAATCGACCAATCATCTGAAGTTTGATGAAATTCCAAGAAAGCCAGACCAAAACTATCGATTCTTCCTCAAGGAATCAACCAATCATCTGCAGTTTGATGAAATTAAAAGAAAGACAGACCAAAACTATCGATTCTTCGTCAAGGAATCGACCAATCATCTGAAGTTTGATGAAATTACAGGAAAGCCAGACCAAAAATATCGATCCTTCCTCAAGGAATCGACCAATCATCTGAAGTTTTTAGAAGGTCTAAGAAAGCCAGACCAAAACTATCGATTCATCGTCAAGGAATCGACCAATCATCTGAAGTTTGATGAAATTCAAAGAAAGCCAGACCAAAACTATCGATACTTCGTCAAGGAATCGAACAATCATCTGAAGTTTGATGAAATTCCAAGAAAGCCAGACCAAAACTATCGATTCTTCGTAAGGGAATCGACCAATCATCAGAAGTTTGATGAAATTCCAAGAAAGCCAGACCAAAACTATCGATTCTTCGTCAAGGAATCGATCAATCATCAGAAGTTTGATGAAATTCCAAGAAAGCCAGACCAAAACTATCGATTCTTCGTCAAGGAATCGACCAATCATCAGAAGTTTGATGAAATTCCAAGAAAGCCAGACCAAAACTATCGATTCTTCGTCAAGGAATCGACCAATCATCTGAAGTTTGAAGGAATTCCAAGAAAGCCCGACCAAACCTATCGATACTTTGTCAAGGAATCAACCAATCATCAGAAGTTTGATGAAATTCCAAGAAAGTAAGACCAAAACTATCGATATTTCGTCAAGGAATCAACCAATCATCTGAAGTTTGATGAAATTCCAAGAAAGCCAGACCAAAACTATCGATTCTTCGTCAAGGAATCGACCAATCATCTGAAGTTTGATGGAATTTCAAGAAAGCCAGACCAAAACTATCGATTCTTCGTCAAGGAATCGACCAATCATCTGAAGTTTGATGAAATTCCAAGAAAGCCAGACCAAAACTATCGATTCTTCCTCAAGGAATCAACCAATCATCTGCAGTTTGATGAAATTAAAAGAAAGACAGACCAAAACTATCGATTCTTCGTCAAGGAATCGACCAATCATCTGAAGTTTGATGAAATTACAGGAAAGCCAGACCAAAAATATCGATCCTTCCTCAAGGAATCGACCAATCATCTGAAGTTTTTAGAAGGTCCAAGAAAGCCAGACCAAAACTATCGATTCATCGTCAAGGAATCGACCAATCATCTGAAGTTTGATGAAATTCAAAGAAAGCCAGACCAAAACTATCGATACTTCGTCAAGGAATCGAACAATCATCTGAAGTTTGATGAAATTCCAAGAAAGCCAGACCAAAACTATCGATTCTTCGTAAGGGAATCGACCAATCATCAGAAGTTTGATGAAATTCCAAGAAAGCCAGACCAAAACTATCGATTCTTCGTCAAGGAATCGATCAATCATCAGAAGTTTGATGAAATTCCAAGAAAGCCAGACCAAAACTATCGATTCTTCGTCAAGGAATCGACCAATCATCTGAAGTTTGATAAAATTCAAAGAAAGCCTGACCAAAAATATAGATTCTTCGTAAAGGAATCTACCAACCATCTGAAGTTTGATGAAATTACAGGAAATCCAGACCAAAACTATCGATTCTCCGTCAAGGAATCGACCAATCATCTGAAGTTTGATGGAATTCCAAGAAAGCCCGACCAAAACTATCGAAACTGAGTCAAGGAATTGACCAATCATCTGAAGTTTGATGGAATTTCAAGAAAGCCAGACCAAAAATATCGATTCTTCGTCAAGGAATCGAACAATCAACTTTACGTTTGATGGAATTCCAAGAAAGCCAGACTAAAACTATCGATTCTTCGTCAAGGAATCGACCAATCATCAGAAGTTTGATGAAATTCCGAGAAAGCCAGACCAAAACTATCGATTCTTCGTCAAGGAATCGACCAATCATCAGAAGTTTGATGAAATTCCATGAAAGCCAGACCAAAACTATCGATTCTTCGTCAAGGAATCGACCAATCATCTGAAGTTTTATGAAATTCCAAGAAAGCCAGACCAAAACTATCGATATTTCGTCAAGGAATCAACCAATCATCTGAAGTTTGATGAAATTCCAAGAAAGCCAGACCAAAACTATCGATTCTTCGTCAAGGAATCGACCAATTATCTGAAGTTTGATGGAATTTCAAGAAAGCCAGACCAAAACTATCGATTCTTCGTCAAGGAATCGACCAATCATCTGAAGTTTGATGAAATTCCAAGAAAGCCAGACCAAAACTATCGATTCTTCCTCAAGGAATCAACCAATCATCTGCAGTTTGATGAAATTAAAAGAAAGACAGACCAAAACTATCGATTCTCCCTCAAGGAATCGACCAATCATCTGAAGTTTGATGGAATTCAAAGAAAGCCCGACAGAAAATTTCGATTCTTCGTCAAGGAATCGACCAATCATCTGAAGTTTGATGAAATTACAGGAAAGCCAGACCAAAAATATCGATCCTTCCTCAAGGAATCGACCAATCATCTGAAGTTTTTAGAAGGTCCAAGAAAGCCAGACCAAAACTATCGATTCATCGTCAAGGAATCGACCAATCATCTGAAGTTTGATGAAATTCAAAGAAAGCCAGACCAAAACTATCGATACTTCGTCAAGGAATCGAACAATCATCTGAAGTTTGATGAAATTCCAAGAAAGCCAGACCAAAACTATCGATTCTTCGTAAGGGAATCGACCAATCATCAGAAGTTTGATGAAATTCCAAGAAAGCCAGACCAAAACTATCGATTCTTCGTCAAGGAATCGATCAATCATCAGAAGTTTGATGAAATTCCAAGAAAGCCAGACCAAAACTATCGATTCTTCGTCAAGGAATCGACCAATCATCTGAAGTTTGATAATATTCAAAGAAAGCCTGACCAAAAATATAGATTCTTCGTAAAGGAATCTACCAACCATCTGAAGTTTGATGAAATTACAGGAAATCCAGACCAAAACTATCGATTCTCCGTCAAGGAATCGACCAATCATCTGAAGTTTGATGGAATTCCAAGAAAGCCCGACCAAAACTATCGAAACTGAGTCAAGGAATCAACCAATCATCTGAAGTTTGATGAAATTCCAGGAAATCCAGACTAAAACTATCGATTCTTCGTCAAGGAATCGACCAATCATCTGAAGTTTGATGGAATTCCAAGAAAGCCCGACCAAACCTATCGATTCTTCCTCAAGGAATCAACCAATCATCTGAAGTTTGATGAAATTAAAAGAAAGCCAGACCAAAACTATCGATTCTTCGTCAAGGAATCGACCAATCATCTGAAGTTTGATGGAATTTCAAGAAAGCCAGACCAAAACTATCGATTCTTCGTCAAGGAATCGACCAATCATCAGAAGTTTGATGAAATTCCAAGAAAGCCAGACCAAAACTATCGATTCTTCGTCAAGGAATCGATCAATCATCAGAAGTTTGATGAAATTCCAAGAAAGCAAGACCAAAACTATCGATTCTTCGTCAAGGAATCGACCAATCATCTGAAGTTTGATAAAATTCAAAGAAAGCCTGACCAAAAATATAGATTCTTCGTCAAGGAATCTACCAATCATCTGAAGTTTGATGGAATTCAAAGAAAGCCCAACCAAAACTATCGAAACTGTGTCAAGGAATCAACCAATCATCTGAAGTATGATGAAATTCCAGGAAATCCAGACTAAAACTATCGATTCTTCGTCAAGGAATCGACCAATCATCTGAAGTTTGATGGAATTCCAAGAAAGCCCGACCAAACCTATCGATTCTTCCTCAAGGAATCAACCAATCATCTGAAGTTTGATGAAATTAAAAGAAAGCCAGACCAAAACTATCGATTCTTCGTCAAGGAATCGACCAATCATCTGAAGTTTTTAGAAGGTCCAAGAAAGCCAGACCAAAACTATCGATTCATCGTCAAGGAATCGACCAATCATCTGAAGTTTGATGAAATTCAAAGAAAGCCAGACCAAAACTATCGATACTTCGTCAAGGAATCGAACAATCATCTGAAGTTTGATGAAATTCCAAGAAAGCCAGACCAAAACTATCGATTCTTCGTAAGGGAATCGACCAATCATCAGAAGTTTGATGAAATTCCAAGAAAGCCAGACCAAAACTATCGATTCTTCGTCAAGGAATCGATCAATCATCAGAAGTTTGATGAAATTCCAAGAAAGCCAGACCAAAACTATCGATTCTTCGTCAAGGAATCGACCAATCATCAGAAGTTTGATGAAATTCCAAGAAAGCCAGACCAAAACTATCGATTCTTCGTCAAGGAATCGACCAATCATCTGAAGTTTGAAGGAATTCCAAGAAAGCCAGACCAAAACTATCGATTCTTCGTCAAGGAATCTACCAACCATCTGATGTTTGATGAATTTCCAGGAAATCCAGACAAAAACTATCGATTCTCCCTCAAGGAATCGACCAATCATCTGAAGTTTGATGGAATTCAAAGAAAGCCCGACAGAAACTTTCGATACTTTGTCAAGGAATCAACCAATCATCTGAAGTTTGATGAAATTCCAGGAAATCCTGACTAAAACTATCGATTGTTCGTCAAGGAATCGACCAATCATCTGAAGTTTGAAGGAATTCCAAGAAAGCCCGACCAAACCTATCGATACTTTGTCAAGGAATCAACCAATCATCAGAAGTTTGATGAAATTCCAAGAAAGTAAGACCAAAACTATCGATATTTCGTCAAGGAATCAACCAATCATCTGAAGTTTGATGAAATTCCAAGAAAGCCAGACCAAAACTATCGATTCTTCGTCAAGGAATCGACCAATCATCTGAAGTTTGATGGAATTTCAAGAAAGCCAGACCAAAACTATCGATTCTTCGTCAAGGAATCGACCAATCATCTGAAGTTTGATGAAATTCCAAGAAAGCCAGACCAAAACTATCGATTCTTCCTCAAGGAATCAACCAATCATCTGCAGTTTGATGAAATTAAAAGAAAGACAGACCAAAACTATCGATTCTTCGTCAAGGAATCGATCAATCATCAGAAGTTTGATGAAATTCCAAGAAAGCCAGACCAAAACTATCGATACTTCGTCAAGGAATCGAACAATCATCTGAAGTTTGATGAAATTCCAAGAAAGCCAGACCAAAACTATCGATTCTTCGTAAGGGAATCGACCAATCATCAGAAGTTTGATGAAATTCCAAGAAAGCCAGACCAAAACTATCGATTCTTCGTCAAGGAATCGATCAATCATCAGAAGTTTGATGAAATTCCAAGAAAGCCAGACCAAAACTATCGATTCTTCGTCAAGGAATCGACCAATCATCTGAAGTTTGATAAAATTCAAAGAAAGCCTGACCAAAAATATAGATTCTTCGTAAAGGAATCTACCAACCATCTGAAGTTTGATGAAATTACAGGAAATCCAGACCAAAACTATCGATTCTCCGTCAAGGAATCGACCAATCATCTGAAGTTTGATGGAATTCCAAGAAAGCCCGACCAAAACTATCGAAACTGAGTCAAGGAATCAACCAATCATCTGAAGTTTGATGGAATTCCAAGAAAGCCCGACCAAACCTATCGATTCTTCCTCAAGGAATCAACCAATCATCTGAAGTTTGATGAAATTAAAAGAAAGCCAGACCAAAACTATCGATTCTTCGTCAAGGAATCGACCAATCATCTGAAGTTTGATGGAATTTCAAGAAAGCCAGACCAAAACTATCGATTCTTCGTCAAGGAATCGACCAATCATCAGAAGTTTGATGAAATTCCAAAAAAGCCAGACCAAAACTATCGATTCTTCGTCAAGGAATCGATCAATTATCAGAAGTTTGATGAAATTCCAAGAAAGCCAGACCAAAACTATCGATTCTTCGTCAAGGAATCGACCAATCATCTGAAGTTTGATAAAATTCAAAGAAAGCCTGACCAAAAATATAGATTCTTCGTCAAGGAATCTACCAACCATCTGAAGTTTGATGAAATTCCAGGAAATCCAGACCAAAACTATCGATCCCCGTCAAGGAATCGACCAATCATCTGAAGTTTGATGGAATTCCAGGAAATCCAGACTAAAACTATCGATTCTTCGTCAAGGAATCGACCAATCATCTGAAGTTTGATCGAATTCCAAGAAAGCCCGACCAAAACTATCGAAACTGTGTCAAGGAATCAACCAATCATCTGAAGTTTGATGAAATTCCAGGAAATCCAGACTAAAACTATCGATTCTTCGTCAAGGAATCGACCAATCATCTGAAGTTTGATGGAATTCCAAGAAAGCCCGACCAAACCTATCGATTCTTCCTCAAGGAATCAACCAATCATCTGAAGTTTGATGAAATTAAAAGAAAGCCAGACCAAAACTATCGATTCTTCGTCAAGGAATCGACCAATCATCTGAAGTTTTTAGAAGGTCCAAGAAAGCCAGACCAAAACTATCGATTCATCGTCAAGGAATCGACCAATCATCTGAAGTTTGATGAAATTCAAAGAAAGCCAGACCAAAACTATCGATACTTCGTCAAGGAATCGAACAATCATCTGAAGTTTGATGAAATTCCAAGAAAGCCAGACCAAAACTATCGATTCTTCGTAAGGGAATCGACCAATCATCAGAAGTTTGATGAAATTCCAAGAAAGCCAGACCAAAACTATCGATTCTTCGTCAAGGAATCGATCAATCATCAGAAGTTTGATGAAATTCCAAGAAAGCCAGACCAAAACTATCGATTCTTCGTCAAGGAATCGACCAATCATCAGAAGTTTGATGAAATTCCAAGAAAGCCAGACCAAAACTATCGATTCTTCGTCAAGGAATCGACCAATCATCTGAAGTTTGAAGGAATTCCAAGAAAGCCCGACCAAACCTATCGATACTTTGTCAAGGAATCAACCAATCATCAGAAGTTTGATGAAATTCCAAGAAAGTAAGACCAAAACTTACTCCACCCACCCTTTGTGATATGTCGGTCAGTGCTGCGTGTGTTTACAGCAAGCTGAAGCAAATAAAGGGCAACGCCACGGCCGGCCCCGACGGCGTGCAGGGCTGCGTGCTGCTGAAGTGCGCTGCCGCTCTCGCTCCTAGCCTCGCGCGCCTCTTTAATTGCTCGTTGCAGCAGTGCTCGCTTCCAGCGGGTTGGAAGACTGCCGCCGTGGTGCCAATCCCAAAAACTGGCAAGAAATCGCTGCTGGCAAACTACAGACCCATAAGCATGACATCATTGGTGGGAAAGGCGCTAGAGAAAATTGTTCGAGACAGAATTCAACACTTCCTGGAGGAAAACAAAATTATCCCTGACTGCCAGCATGGTTTTCGGCAGAAAAGGTCATGCACAACGTTGCTCTGTAAGATTCTGGATAAGTGGGCGGCCATCGTGGACCAGAAATCCGGGGCGCACATCCATGCCGTCACTTTGGACTGGAAAAAGGCCTTTGACCGTGTGCCTCACGACCGATTATTGTCAAAGCTTTCCTACTATGGTGTGCAGGGAAATATTTTGCAGTGGACAGGTAGCTTTCTGCAAGGGCGAAACCAGTACGTCGTCTACAATAGAGCGAAATCTGAGCTGCGAGAGGTGTGCTCGGGGGTTGTGCAGGGCTCTGTGCTGGGCCCCCTGCTCTTCAACATATACGTGGCCGACTTGCCTGCTGCAGTGAAAGCTCAAATCGCTCAGTACGCGGACGACGTAACCTTGTGGAAACAAATTCGCTCTGCCGAGGACGCAGGAGAGCTGCAGGACGACTTAGACGCGGTGTTTGCGTGGTGCGCGAGCAACGGTATGGAGCTCAACGTGGCCAAGTGTCACGTGATGGACGTGACAAGGGCTAAAAACGCGTTGCACATCCCTTACACCGTCGGCGGCACAATGCTTGAATACAACGACACCGAGCGCATCCTCGGCGTGCATGTGAGCAGTGACTTGCGGTGGAATAAGCACACAGACATCGCGCGCGGCAAAGCGGCCAAAGTGCTCTCGTTCGCGGCGCGCAACCTCTACGGCTGCACCCCACGCGTCAAGCGGCTGGCCTACCTGACGATGGTCAAGCCGCTCATGTTCTACGGCACCCCCGCGTGGCACCCGTCCACCCAGTGCAACGTCCAGAAATTGGAGAGAGTGCAAAATCGAGCACTTCGGTTCGTGCATGGGCGGCATGTTTCCGAAAAAGCGAGAAAAGAGCTGCTGACGGTCCACCAGCAGCTGAGCCACAATGACATGACTTTCTTTAGGAAATGTCTCGACGGTGAAACTGACATGGACGCTATGGAACGCATAATCGTGGGAAGAACAATGAGAAACGCGGATGGCGAGCACCGACTGATTCCTCCACGCGCACGCACTGATCTCGGAGTGCACTCGTTCTCATTTCGCATCGTGCAACAATGGAATTCCCTCCCATCCGCCATTAAATTGTGTCCGGTTTCCCAGTTTCCAAAATATTGTAAAATTCATGTGATATTAAATGTTGTGTAAATGTGTAGTATAGGCTGTAGTATGGCGAGTGATTGAGGTAAAAGTAACTTTTGCTTTTATTTTAGTCATGAGTTTCAGCGAGTTGATCGCTAATACTACAAATGCCTAAATTTCTCCAATAATGTGATTTTTTGTGATATCATGTTTTAAATGTTTGACTTGTTATGGAGAAATAAACAGAATTGAGAATTGAGAAAACTATCGATATTTCGTCAAGGAATCAACCAATCATCTGAAGTTTGATGAAATTCCAAGAAAGCCAGACCAAAACTATCGATTCTTCGTCAAGGAATCGACCAATCATCTGAAGTTTGATGGAATTTCAAGAAAGCCAGACCAAAACTATCGATTCTTCGTCAAGGAATCGACCAATCATCTGAAGTTTGATGAAATTCCAAGAAAGCCAGACCAAAACTATCGATTCTTCCTCAAGGAATCAACCAATCATCTGCAGTTTGATGAAATTAAAAGAAAGACAGACCAAAACTATCGATTCTTCGTCAAGGAATCGACCAATCATCTGAAGTTTGATGAAATTACAGGAAAGCCAGACCAAAAATATCGATCCTTCCTCAAGGAATCGACCAATCATCTGAAGTTTTTAGAAGGTCCAAGAAAGCCAGACCAAAACTATCGATTCATCGTCAAGGAATCGACCAATCATCTGAAGTTTGATGAAATTCAAAGAAAGCCAGACCAAAACTATCGATACTTCGTCAAGGAATCGAACAATCATCTGAAGTTTGATGAAATTCCAAGAAAGCCAGACCAAAACTATCGATTCTTCGTAAGGGAATCGACCAATCATCAGAAGTTTGATGAAATTCCAAGAAAGCCAGACCAAAACTATCGATTCTTCGTCAAGGAATCGATCAATCATCAGAAGTTTGATGAAATTCCAAGAAAGCCAGACCAAAACTATCGATTCTTCGTCAAGGAATCGACCAATCATCAGAAGTTTGATGAAATTCCAAGAAAGCCAGACCAAAACTATCGATTCTTCGTCAAGGAATCGACCAATCATCTGAAGTTTGAAGGAATTCCAAGAAAGCCCGACCAAACCTATCGATACTTTGTCAAGGAATCAACCAATCATCAGAAGTTTGATGAAATTCCAAGAAAGTAAGACCAAAACTTACTCCACCCACCCTTTGTGATATGTCGGTCAGTGCTGCGTGTGTTTACAGCAAGCTGAAGCAAATAAAGGGCAACGCCACGGCCGGCCCCGACGGCGTGCAGGGCTGCGTGCTGCTGAAGTGCGCTGCCGCTCTCGCTCCTAGCCTCGCGCGCCTCTTCAATTGCTCGTTGCAGCAGTGCTCGCTTCCAGCGGGTTGGAAGACTGCCGCCGTGGTGCCAATCCCAAAAACTGGCAAGAAATCGCTGCTGGCAAACTACAGACCCATAAGCATGACATCATTGGTGGGAAAGGCGCTAGAGAAAATTGTTCGAGACAGAATTCAACACTTCCTGGAGGAAAACAAAATTATCCCTGACTGCCAGCATGGTTTTCGGCAGAAAAGGTCATGCACAACGTTGCTCTGTAAGATTCTGGATAAGTGGGCGGCCATCGTGGACCAGAAATCCGGGGCGCACATCCATGCCGTCACTTTGGACTGGAAAAAGGCCTTTGACCGTGTGCCTCACGACCGATTATTGTCAAAGCTTTCCTACTATGGTGTGCAGGGAAATATTTTGCAGTGGACAGGTAGCTTTCTGCAAGGGCGAAACCAGTACGTCGTCTACAATAGAGCGAAATCTGAGCTGCGAGAGGTGTGCTCGGGGGTTGTGCAGGGCTCTGTGCTGGGCCCCCTGCTCTTCAACATATACGTGGCCGACTTGCCTGCTGCAGTGAAAGCTCAAATCGCTCAGTACGCGGACGACGTAACCTTGTGGAAACAAATTCGCTCTGCCGAGGACGCAGGAGAGCTGCAGGACGACTTAGACGCGGTGTTTGCGTGGTGCGCGAGCAACGGTATGGAGCTCAACGTGGCCAAGTGTCACGTGATGGACGTGACAAGGGCTAAAAACGCGTTGCACATCCCTTACACCGTCGGCGGCACAATGCTTGAATACAACGACACCGAGCGCATCCTCGGCGTGCATGTGAGCAGTGACTTGCGGTGGAATAAGCACACAGACATCGCGCGCGGCAAAGCGGCCAAAGTGCTCTCGTTCGCGGCGCGCAACCTCTACGGCTGCACCCCACGCGTCAAGCGGCTGGCCTACCTGACGATGGTCAAGCCGCTCATGTTCTACGGCACCCCCGCGTGGCACCCGTCCACCCAGTGCAACGTCCAGAAATTGGAGAGAGTGCAAAATCGAGCACTTCGGTTCGTGCATGGGCGGCATGTTTCCGAAAAAGCGAGAAAAGAGCTGCTGACGGTCCACCAGCAGCTGAGCCACAATGACATGACTTTCTTTAGGAAATGTCTCGACGGTGAAACTGACATGGACGCTATGGAACGCATAATCGTGGGAAGAACAATGAGAAACGCGGATGGCGAGCACCGACTGATTCCTCCACGCGCACGCACTGATCTCGGAGTGCACTCGTTCTCATTTCGCATCGTGCAACAATGGAATTCCCTCCCATCCGCCATTAAATTGTGTCCGGTTTCCCAGTTTCCAAAATATTGTAAAATTCATGTGATATTAAATGTTGTGTAAATGTGTAGTATAGGCTGTAGTATGGCGAGTGATTGAGGTAAAAGTAACTTTTGCTTTTATTTTAGTCATGAGTTTCAGCGAGTTGATCGCTAATACTACAAATGCCTAAATTTCTCCAATAATGTGATTTTTTGTGATATCATGTTTTAAATGTTTGACTTGTTATGGAGAAATAAACAGAATTGAGAATTGAGAAAACTATCGATATTTCGTCAAGGAATCAACCAATCATCTGAAGTTTGATGAAATTCCAAGAAAGCCAGACCAAAACTATCGATTCTTCGTCAAGGAATCGACCAATCATCTGAAGTTTGATGGAATTTCAAGAAAGCCAGACCAAAACTATCGATTCTTCGTCAAGGAATCGACCAATCATCTGAAGTTTGATGAAATTCCAAGAAAGCCAGACCAAAACTATCGATTCTTCCTCAAGGAATCAACCAATCATCTGCAGTTTGATGAAATTAAAAGAAAGACAGACCAAAACTATCGATTCTTCGTCAAGGAATCGACCAATCATCTGAAGTTTGATGAAATTACAGGAAAGCCAGACCAAAACTATCGATCCTTCCTCAAGGAATCGACCAATCATCTGAAGTTTTTAGAAGGTCCAAGAAAGCCAGACCAAAACTATCGATTCATCGTCAAGGAATCGACCAATCATCTGAAGTTTGATGAAATTCAAAGAAAGCCAGACCAAAACTATCGATACTTCGTCAAGGAATCGAACAATCATCTGAAGTTTGATGAAATTCCAAGAAAGCCAGACCAAAACTATCGATTCTTCGTAAGGGAATCGACCAATCATCAGAAGTTTGATGAAATTCCAAGAAAGCCAGACCAAAACTATCGATTCTTCGTCAAGGAATCGATCAATCATCAGAAGTTTGATGAAATTCCAAGAAAGCCAGACCAAAACTATCGATTCTTCGTCAAGGAATCGACCAATCATCTGAAGTTTGATAAAATTCAAAGAAAGCCTGACCAAAAATATAGATTCTTCGTAAAGGAATCTACCAACCATCTGAAGTTTGATGAAATTACAGGAAATCCAGACCAAAACTATCGATTCTCCGTCAAGGAATCGACCAATCATCTGAAGTTTGATGGAATTCCAAGAAAGCCCGACCAAAACTATCGAAACTGAGTCAAGGAATTGACCAATCATCTGAAGTTTGATGGAATTTCAAGAAAGCCAGACCAAAAATATCGATTCTTCGTCAAGGAAACGAACAATCAACTTTACGTTTGATGGAATTCCAAGAAAGCCAGACTAAAACTATCGATTCTTCGTCAAGAAATCGACCAATCATCAGAAGTTTGATGAAATTCCGAGAAAGCCAGACCAAAACTATCGATTCTTCGTCAAGGAATCGACCAATCATCAGAAGTTTGATGAAATTCCAAGAAAGCCAGACCAAAACTATCGATTCTTCGTCAAGGAATCGACCAATCATCTGAAGTTTGAAGGAATTCCAAGAAAGCCAGACCAAAACTATCGATTCTTCGTCAAGGAATCTACCAACCATCTGATGTTTGATGAATTTCCAGGAAATCCAGACAAAAACTATCGATTCTCCCTCAAGGAATCGACCAATCATCTGAAGTTTGATGGAATTCAAAGAAAGCCCGACAGAAACTTTCGATACTTTGTCAAGGAATCAACCAATCATCTGAAGTTTGATGAAATTCCAGGAAATCCTGACTAAAACTATCGATTGTTCGTCAAGGAATCGACCAATCATCTGAAGTTTGAAGGAATTCCAAGAAAGCCCGACCAAACCTATCGATACTTTGTCAAGGAATCAACCAATCATCAGAAGTTTGATGAAATTCCAAGAAAGTAAGACCAAAACTATCGATATTTCGTCAAGGAATCAACCAATCATCTGAAGTTTGATGAAATTCCAAGAAAGCCAGACCAAAACTATCGATTCTTCGTCAAGGAATCGACCAATCATCTGAAGTTTGATGGAATTTCAAGAAAGCCAGACCAAAACTATCGATTCTTCGTCAAGGAATCGACCAATCATCTGAAGTTTGATGAAATTCCAAGAAAGCCAGACCAAAACTATCGATTCTTCCTCAAGGAATCAACCAATCATCTGCAGTTTGATGAAATTAAAAGAAAGACAGACCAAAACTATCGATTCTTCGTCAAGGAATCGACCAATCATCTGAAGTTTGATGAAATTACAGGAAAGCCAGACCAAAAATATCGATCCTTCCTCAAGGAATCGACCAATCATCTGAAGTTTTTAGAAGGTCCAAGAAAGCCAGACCAAAACTATCGATTCATCGTCAAGGAATCGACCAATCATCTGAAGTTTGATGAAATTCAAAGAAAGCCAGACCAAAACTATCGATACTTCGTCAAGGAATCGAACAATCATCTGAAGTTTGATGAAATTCCAAGAAAGCCAGACCAAAACTATCGATTCTTCGTAAGGGAATCGACCAATCATCAGAAGTTTGATGAAATTCCAAGAAAGCCAGACCAAAACTATCGATTCTTCGTCAAGGAATCGATCAATCATCAGAAGTTTGATGAAATTCCAAGAAAGCCAGACCAAAACTATCGATTCTTCGTCAAGGAATCGACCAATCATCTGAAGTTTGATAAAATTCAAAGAAAGCCTGACCAAAAATATAGATTCTTCGTAAAGGAATCTACCAACCATCTGAAGTTTGATGAAATTACAGGAAATCCAGACCAAAACTATCGATTCTCCGTCAAGGAATCGACCAATCATCTGAAGTTTGATGGAATTCCAAGAAAGCCCGACCAAAACTATCGAAACTGAGTCAAGGAATCAACCAATCATCTGAAGTTTGATGGAATTCCAAGAAAGCCCGACCAAACCTATCGATTCTTCCTCAAGGAATCAACCAATCATCTGAAGTTTGATGAAATTAAAAGAAAGCCAGACCAAAACTATCGATTCTTCGTCAAGGAATCGACCAATCATCTGAAGTTTGATGGAATTTCAAGAAAGCCAGACCAAAACTATCGATTCTTCGTCAAGGAATCGACCAATCATCAGAAGTTTGATGAAATTCCAAAAAAGCCATGCCAAAACTATCGATTCTTCGTCAAGGAATCGATCAATCATCAGAAGTTTGATGAAATTCCAAGAAAGCCAGACCAAAACTATCGATTCTTCGTCAAGGAATCGACCAATCATCTGAAGTTTGATAAAATTCAAAGAAAGCCTGACCAAAAATATAGATTCTTCGTCAAGGAATCTACCAACCATCTGAAGTTTGATGAAATTCCAGGAAATCCAGACCAAAACTATCGATCCCCGTCAAGGAATCGACCAATCATCTGAAGTTTGATGGAATTCCAGGAAATCCAGACTAAAACTATCGATTCTTCGTCAAGGAATCGACCAATCATCTGAAGTTTGATGGAATTCCAAGAAAGCCCGACCAAAACTATCGAAACTGTGTCAAGGAATCAACCAATCATCTGAAGTTTGATGAAATTCCAGGAAATCCAGACTAAAACTATCGATTCTTCGTCAAGGAATCGACCAATCATCTGAAGTTTGATGGAATTCCAAGAAAGCCCGACCAAACCTATCGATTCTTCCTCAAGGAATCAACCAATCATCTGAAGTTTGATGAAATTAAAAGAAAGCCAGACCAAACTATCGATTCTTCGTCAAGGAATCGACCAATCATCTGAAGTTTTTAGAAGGTCCAAGAAAGCCAGACCAAAACTATCGATTCATCGTCAAGGAATCGACCAATCATCTGAAGTTTGATGAAATTCAAAGAAAGCCAGACCAAAACTATCGATACTTCGTCAAGGAATCGAACAATCATCTGAAGTTTGATGAAATTCCAAGAAAGCCAGACCAAAACTATCGATTCTTCGTAAGGGAATCGACCAATCATCAGAAGTTTGATGAAATTCCAAGAAAGCCAGACCAAAACTATCGATTCTTCGTCAAGGAATCGATCAATCATCAGAAGTTTGATGAAATTCCAAGAAAGCCAGACCAAAACTATCGATTCTTCGTCAAGGAATCGACCAATCATCAGAAGTTTGATGAAATTCCAAGAAAGCCAGACCAAAACTATCGATTCTTCGTCAAGGAATCGACCAATCATCTGAAGTTTGAAGGAATTCCAAGAAAGCCCGACCAAACCTATCGATACTTTGTCAAGGAATCAACCAATCATCAGAAGTTTGATGAAATTCCAAGAAAGTAAGACCAAAACTATCGATATTTCGTCAAGGAATCAACCAATCATCTGAAGTTTGATGAAATTCCAAGAAAGCCAGACCAAAACTATCGATTCTTCGTCAAGGAATCGACCAATCATCTGAAAATTGATGGAATTTCAAGAAAGCCAGACCAAAACTATCGATTCTTCGTCAAGGAATCGACCAATCATCTGAAGTTTGATGAAATTCCAAGAAAGCCAGACCAAAACTATCGATTCTTCCTCAAGGAATCAACCAATCATCTGCAGTTTGATGAAATTAAAAGAAAGACAGACCAAAACTATCGATTCTTCGTCAAGGAATCGACCAATCATCTGAAGTTTGATGAAATTACAGGAAAGCCGGACCAAAAATATCGATCCTTCCTCAAGGAATCGACCAATCATCTGAAGTTTTTAGAAGGTCCAAGAAAGCCAGACCAAAACTATCGATTCATCGTCAAGGAATCGACCAATCATCTGAAGTTTGATGAAATTCAAAGAAAGCCAGACCAAAACTATCGATACTTCGTCAAGGAATCGAACAATCATCTGAAGTTTGATGAAATTCCAAGAAAGCCAGACCAAAACTATCGATTCTTCGTAAGGGAATCGACCAATCATCAGAAGTTTGATGAAATTCCAAGAAAGCCAGACCAAAACTATCGATTCTTCGTCAAGGAATCGATCAATCATCAGAAGTTTGATGAAATTCCAAGAAAGCCCGACCAAAACTATCGAAACTGAGTCAAGGAATTGACCAATCATCTGAAGTTTGATGGAATTTCAAGAAAGCCAGACCAAAAATATCGATTCTTCGTCAAGGAAACGAACAATCAACTTTACGTTTGATGGAATTCCAAGAAAGCCAGACTAAAACTATCGATTCTTCGTCAAGAAATCGACCAATCATCAGAAGTTTGATGAAATTCCGAGAAAGCCAGACCAAAACTATCGATTCTTCGTCAAGGAATCGACCAATCATCAGAAGTTTGATGAAATTCCATGAAAGCCAGACCAAAACTATCGATTCTACGTCAAGGAATCGACCAATCATCTGAAGTTTTATGAAAATCCAAGAAAGCCAGACCAAAAATATCGATTCTTCCTCAAGGAATCGACCAATCATCTGAAGTTTGATGAAATTCAAAGAAAGCCAGACCAAAACTATCGATTCTTCGTCAAGGAATCTACCAACCATCTGATGTTTGATGAATTTCCAGGAAATCCAGACAAAAACTATCGATTCTCCCTCAAGGAATCGACCAATCATCTGAAGTTTGATGGAATTCAAAGAAAGCCCGACAGAAACTTTCGATACTTTGTCAAGGAATCAACCAATCATCTGAAGTTTGATGAAATTCCAGGAAATCCTGACTAAAACTATCGATTCTTCGTCAAGGAATCGACCAATCATCTGAAGTTTGAAGGAATTCCAAGAAAGCCCGACCAAACCTATCGATACTTTGTCAAGGAATCAACCAATCATCAGAAGTTTGATGAAATTCCAAGAAAGTAAGACAAAAACTATCGATATTTCGTCAAGGAATCAACCAATCATCTGAAGTTTGATGAAATTCCAAGAAAGCCAGACCAAAACTATCGATTCTTCGTCAAGGAATCGACCAATCATCTGAAGTTTGATGGAATTTCAAGAAAGCCAGACCAAAACTATCGATTCTTCGTCAAGGAATCGACCAATCATCAGAAGTTTGATGAAATTCCAAGAAAGCCAGACCAAAACTATCGATTCTTCGTCAAGGAATCGACCAATCATCTGAAGTTTGAAGGAATTCCAAGAAAGCCCGACCAAACCTATCGATACTTTGTCAAGGAATCAACCAATCATCAGAAGTTTGATGAAATTCCAAGAAAGTAAGACCAAAACTATCGATATTTCGTCAAGGAATCAACCAATCATCTGAAGTTTGATGAAATTCCAAGAAAGCCAGACCAAAACTATCGATTCTTCGTCAAGGAATCGACCAATCATCTGAAGTTTGATGGAATTTCAAGAAAGCCAGACCAAAACTATCGATTCTTCGTCAAGGAATCGACCAATCATCTGAAGTTTGATGAAATTCCAAGAAAGCCAGACCAAAACTATCGATTCTTCCTCAAGGAATCAACCAATCATCTGCAGTTTGATGAAATTAAAAGAAAGCCAGACCAAAACTATCGATTCTTCGTCAAGGAATCGACCAATCATCTGAAGTTTGATGAAATTACAGGAAAGCCAGACCAAAAATATCGATCCTTCCTCAAGGAATCGACCAATCATCTGAAGTTTTTAGAAGGTCCAAGAAAGCCAGACCAAAACTATCGATTCATCGTCAAGGAATCGACCAATCATCTGAAGTTTGATGAAATTCAAAGAAAGCCAGACCAAAACTATCGATACTTCGTCAAGGAATCGAACAATCATCTGAAGTTTGATGAAATTCCAAGAAAGCCAGACCAAAACTATCGATTCTTCGTAAGGGAATCGACCAATCATCAGAAGTTTGATGAAATTCCAAGAAAGCCAGACCAAAACTATCGATTCTTCGTCAAGGAATCGATCAATCATCAGAAGTTTGATGAAATTCCAAGAAAGCCAGACCAAAACTATCGATTCTTCGTCAAGGAATCGACCAATCATCTGAAGTTTGATAAAATTCAAAGAAAGCCTGACCAAAAATATAGATTCTTCGTAAAGGAATCTACCAACCATCTGAAGTTTGATGAAATTACAGGAAATCCAGACCAAAACTATCGATTCTCCGTCAAGGAATCGACCAATCATCTGAAGTTTGATGGAATTCCAAGAAAGCCCGACCAAAACTATCGAAACTGAGTCAAGGAATTGACCAATCATCTGAAGTTTGATGGAATTTCAAGAAAGCCAGACCAAAAATATCGATTCTTCGTCAAGGAAACGAACAATCAACTTTACGTTTGATGGAATTCCAAGAAAGCCAGACTAAAACTATCGATTCTTCGTCAAGAAATCGACCAATCATCAGAAGTTTGATGAAATTCCGAGAAAGCCAGACCAAAACTATCGATTCTTCGTCAAGGAATCGACCAATCATCAGAAGTTTGATGAAATTCCATGAAAGCCAGACCAAAACTATCGATTCTACGTCAAGGAATCGACCAATCATCTGAAGTTTTATGAAATTCCAAGAAAGCCAGACCAAAAATATCGATTCTTCCTCAAGGAATCGACCAATCATCTGAAGTTTGATGAAATTCAAAGAAAGCCAGACCAAAACTATCGATTCTTCGTCAAGGAATCTACCAACCATCTGATGTTTGATGAATTTCCAGGAAATCCAGACAAAAACTATCGATTCTCCCTCAAGGAATCGACCAATCATCTGAAGTTTGATGGAATTCAAAGAAAGCCCGACGGAAACTTTCGATACTTTGTCAAGGAATCAACCAATCATCTGAAGTTTGATGAAATTCCAGGAAATCCTGACTAAAACTATCGATTCTTCGTCAAGGAATCGACCAATCATCTGAAATTTGAAGGAATTCCAAGAAAGCCCGACCAAACCTATCGATACTTTGTCAAGGAATCAACCAATCATCAGAAGTTTGATGAAATTCCAAGAAAGTAAGACAAAAACTATCGATATTTCGTCAAGGAATCAACCAATCATCTGAAGTTTGATGAAATTCCAAGAAAGCCAGACCAAAACTATCGATTCTTCGTCAAGGAATCGACCAATCATCTGAAGTTTGATGGAATTTCAAGAAAGCCAGACCAAAACTATCGATTCTTCGTCAAGGAATCGACCAATCATCAGAAGTTTGATGAAATTCCAAGAAAGCCAGACCAAAACTATCGATTCTTCGTCAAGGAATCGACCAATCATCTGAAGTTTGATGGAATTCCAAGAAAGCCCGACCAAACCTATCGATACTTTGTCAAGGAATCAACCAATCATCAGAAGTTTGATGAAATTCCAAGAAAGTAAGACCAAAACTATCGATATTTCGTCAAGGAATCAACCAATCATCTGAAGTTTGATGAAATTCCAAGAAAGCCAGACCAAAACTATCGATTCTTCGTCAAGGAATCGACCAATCATCTGAAGTTTGATGGAATTTCAAGAAAGCCAGACCAAAACTATCGATTCTTCGTCAAGGAATCGACCAATCATCTGAAGTTTGATGAAATTCCAAGAAAGCCAGACCAAAACTATCGATTCTTCCTCAAGGAATCAACCAATCATCTGCAGTTTGATGAAATTAAAAGAAAGACAGACCAAAACTATCGATTCTTCGTCAAGGAATCGACCAATCATCTGAAGTTTGATGAAATTACAGGAAAGCCAGACCAAAAATATCGATCCTTCCTCAAGGAATCGACCAATCATCTGAAGTTTTTAGAAGGTCCAAGAAAGCCAGACCAAAACTATCGATTCATCGTCAAGGAATCGACCAATCATCTGAAGTTTGATGAAATTCAAAGAAAGCCTGACCAAAACTATCGATACTTCGTCAAGGAATCGAACAATCATCTGAAGTTTGATGAAATTCCAAGAAAGCCAGACCAAAACTATCGATTCTTCGTAAGGGAATCGACCAATCATCAGAAGTTTGATGAAATTCCAAGAAAGCCAGACCAAAACTATCGATTCTTCGTCAAGGAATCGATCAATCATCAGAAGTTTGATGAAATTCCAAGAAAGCCAGACCAAAACTATCGATTCTTCGTCAAGGAATCGACCAATCATCTGAAGTTTGATAAAATTCAAAGAAAGCCTGACCAAAAATATAGATTCTTCGTAAAGGAATCTACCAACCATCTGAAGTTTGATGAAATTACAGGAAATCCAGACCAAAACTATCGATTATCCGTCAAGGAATCGACCAATCATCTGAAGTTTGATGGAATTCCAAGAAAGCCCGACCAAAACTATCGAAACTGAGTCAAGGAATTGACCAATCAACTGAAGTTTGATGGAATTTCAAGAAAGCCAGACCAAAAATATCGATTCTTCGTCAAGGAAACGAACAATCAACTTTACGTTTGATGGAATTCCAAGAAAGCCAGACTAAAACTATCGATTCTTCGTCAAGAAATCGACCAATCATCAGAAGTTTGATGAAATTCCGAGAAAGCCAGACCAAAACTATCGATTCTTCGTCAAGGAATCGACCAATCATCAGAAGTTTGATGAAATTCCATGAAAGCCAGACCAAAACTATCGATTCTTCGTCAAGGAATCGACCAATCATCTGAAGTTTTATGAAATTCCAAGAAAGCCAGACCAAAAATATCGATTCTTCCTCAAGGAATCGACCAATCATCTGAAGTTTGATGAAATTCAAAGAAAGCCAGACCAAAACTATCGATTCTTCGTCAAGGAATCTACCAACCATCTGATGTTTGATGAATTTCCAGGAAATCCAGACAAAAACTATCGATTCTCCCTCAAGGAATCGACCAATCATCTGAAGTTTGATGGAATTCAAAGAAAGCCCGACAGAAACTTTCGATACTTTGTCAAGGAATCAACCAATCATCTGAAGTTTGATGAAATTCCAGGAAATCCTGACTAAAACTATCGATTCTTCGTCAAGGAATCGACCAATCATCTGAAGTTTGAAGGAATTCCAAGAAAGCCCGACCAAACCTATCGATACTTTGTCAAGGAATCAACCAATCATCAGAAGTTTGATGAAATTCCAAGAAAGTAAGACAAAAACTATCGATATTTCGTCAAGGAATCAACCAATCATCTGAAGTTTGATGAAATTCCAAGAAAGCCAGACCAAAACTATCGATTCTTCGTCAAGGAATCGACCAATCATCTGAAGTTTGATGGAATTTCAAGAAAGCCAGACCAAAACTATCGATTCTTCGTCAAGGAATCGACCAATCATCTGAAGTTTGATGAAATTCCAAGAAAGCCAGACCAAAACTATCGATTCTTCCTCAAGGAATCAACCAATCATCTGCAGTTTGATGAAATTAAAAGAAAGACAGACCAAAACTATCGATTCTTCGTCAAGGAATCGACCAATCATCTGAAGTTTGATGAAATTACAGGAAAGCCAGACCAAAAATATCGATCCTTCCTCAAGGAATCGACCAATCATCTGAAGTTTTTAGAAGGTCCAAGAAAGCCAGACCAAAACTATCGATTCATCGTCAAGGAATCGACCAATCATCTGAAGTTTGATGAAATTCAAAGAAAGCCAGACCAAAACTATCGATACTTCGTCAAGGAATCGAACAATCATCTGAAGTTTGATGAAATTCCAAGAAAGCCAGACCAAAACTATCGATTCTTCGTAAGGGAATCGACCAATCATCAGAAGTTTGATGAAATTCCAAGAAAGCCAGACCAAAACTATCGATTCTTCATCAAGGAATCGATCAATCATCAGAAGTTTGATGAAATTCCAAGAAAGCCAGACCAAAACTATCGATTCTTCGTCAAGGAATCGACCAATCATCTGAAGTTTGATAAAATTCAAAGAAAGCCTGACCAAAAATATAGATTCTTCGTAAAGGAATCTACCAACCATCTGAAGTTTGATGAAATTACAGGAAATCCAGACCAAAACTATCGATTCTCCGTCAAGGAATCGACCAATCATCTGAAGTTTGATGGAATTCCAAGAAAGCCCGACCAAAACTATCGAAACTGAGTCAAGGAATCAACCAATCATCTGAAGTTTGATGAAATTCCAGGAAATCCAGACTAAAACTATCGATTCTTCGTCAAGGAATCGACCAATCATCTGAAGTTTGATGGAATTCCAAGAAAGCCCGACCAAACCTATCGATTCTTCCTCAAGGAATCAACCAATCATCTGAAGTTTGATGAAATTAAAAGAAAGCAAGACCAAAACTATCGATTCTTCGTCAAGGAATCGACCAATCATCTGAAGTTTGATGGAATTTCAAGAAAGCCAGACCAAAACTATCGATTCTTCGTCAAGGAATCGACCAATCATCAGAAGTTTGATGAAATTCCAAGAAAGCCAGACCAAAACTATCGATTCTTCGTCAAGGAATCGATCAATCATCAGAAGTTTGATGAAATTCCAAGAAAGCCAGACCAAAACTATCGATTCTTCGTCAGGGAATCGACCAATCATCTGAAGTTTGATAAAATTCAAAGAAAGCCTGACCAAAAATATAGATTCTTCGTCAAGGAATCTACCAACCATCTGAAGTTTGATGAAATTCCAGGAAATCCAGACCAAAACTATCGATCCCCGTCAAGGAATCGACCAATCATCTGAAGTTTGATGGAATTCCAAGAAAGCCCGACCAAAACTATCGAAACTGAGTCAAGGAATCAACCAATCATCTGAAGTTTGATGAAATTCCAGGAAATCCAGACTAAAACTATCGATTCTTCGTCAAGGAATCGACCAATCATCTGAAGTTTGATGAAATTCCAAGAAAGCCCGACCAAACCTATCGATTCTTCCTCAAGGAATCAACCAATCATCTGAAGTTTGATGAAATTAAAAGAAAGCCAGACCAAAACTATCGATTCTTCGTCAAGGAATCGACCAATCATCTGAAGTTTGATGGAATTTCAAGAAAGCCAGACCAAAACTATCGATTCTTCGTCAAGGAATCGACCAATCATCTGAAGTTTGATGAAATTCAAAGAAAGCCTGACCAAAAATATAGATTCTTCGTCAAGGAATCTACCAATCATCTGAAGTTTGATGAAATTCCAGGAAATCCGGACTAAAACTATCGATTCTTCGTCAAGGAATTGACCAATCATCTGAAGTTTGATGGAATTCCAAGAAAGCCCGACCAAAACTATCGATATTTTGTCAAGGAATCGACCAATCATCTGAAGTTTGATGAAATTACAGGAAAACCAGACCAAAAATATCGAAATTTTGTCAAGGAATCGACCAATCATCTGAAGTTTGATGAAATTACAGGAAAGCCAGACCAAAAATATCGATCCTTCCTCAAGGAATCGACCAATCATCTGAAATTTGATGAAATTCAAAGAAAGCCAGACCAAAACTATCGATTCTTCGTCAAGGAATCGACCAATCATCTGAAGTTGTAAGAAATTCCAAGGAAGCCAGACCATAACTATCGATTCTTCGTCAAGGAATCGAACAATCAACTTTAGGTTTGATGGAATTCCAAGAAAGCCAGACTAAAACTATCGATTCTTCGTCAAGGAATCGACCAATCATCAGAAGTTTGATGAAATTCCAAGAAAGCCAGACCAAAACTATCGATTCTTCGTCAAGGAATCGACCAATCATCAGAAGTTTGATGAAATTCCATGAAAGCCAGACCAAAACTATCGATTCTTCGTCAAGGAATCGACCAATCATCTGAAGTTTTATGAAATTCCAAGAAAGCCAGACCAAAACTATCGATTCTTCGTCAAGGAATTGATCAATCATCAGAAGTTTGATGAAATTCCAAGAAAGCCAGACCAAAAATATAGATTCTTCGTCAAGGAATCTAGCAATCATCTGAAGTTTGTTTAAATTCCAGGAAATCCGGACTAAAACTATCGATTCTTCGTCAAGGAATTTACCAATCATCTGAAGTGTGATGGAATTCCAAGAAAGCCCGACCAAAACTATCGATATTTTGTCAAGGAATCGACCTATCATCTGAAGTTTGAAGGAATTCCAAGAAAGCCCGACCAAACCTATCGATACTTTGTCAAGGAATCAACCAATCATCAGAAGTTTGATGAAATTCCAAGAAAGTAAGACCAAAACTATCGATATTTCGTCAAGGAATCAACCAATCATCTGAAGTTTGATGAAATTCCAAGAAAGCCAGACCAAAACTATCGATTCTTCGTGTAGGAATCGACCAATCATCTGAAGTTTGATGGAATTTCAAGAAAGCCAGACCAAAACTATCGATTCTTCGTCAAGGAATCGACCAATCATCTGAAGTTTGATGAAATTCCAAGAAAGCCAGACCAAAACTATCGATTCTTCCTCAAGGAATCAACCAATCATCTGCAGTTTGATGAAATTAAAAGAAAGACAGACCAAAACTATCGATTCTTCGTCAAGGAATCGACCAATCATCTGAAGTTTGATGAAATTACAGGAAAGCCAGACCAAAAATATCGATCCTTCCTCAAGGAATCGACCAATCATCTGAAGTTTTTAGAAGGTCCAAGAAAGCCAGACCAAAACTATCGATTCATCGTCAAGGAATCGACCAATCATCTGAAGTTTGATGAAATTCAAAGAAAGCCAGACCAAAACTATCGATACTTCGTCAAGGAATCGAACAATCATCTGAAGTTTGATGGAATTCCAAGAAAGCCCGACCAAACCTATCGATTCTTCCTCAAGGAATCAACCAATCATCAGAAGTTTGATGAAATTCCAAGAAAGCCAGACCAAAACTATCGATTCTTCGTAAGGGAATCGACCAATCATCAGAAGTTTGATGAAATTCCAAGAAAGCCAGACCAAAACTATCGATTCTTCGTCAAGGAATCGATCAATCATCAGAAGTTTGATGAAATTCCAAGAAAGCCAGACCAAAACTATCGATTCTTCGTCAAGGAATCGACCAATCATCTGAAGTTTGATAAAATTCAAAGAAAGCCTGACCAAAAATATAGATTCTTCGTAAAGGAATCTACCAACCATCTGAAGTTTGATGAAATTCCAGGAAATCCAGACCAAAACTATCGATCCCCGTCAAGGAATCGACCAATCATCTGAAGTTTGATGGAATTCCAAGAAAGCCCGACCAAAACTATCGAAACTGTGTCAAGGAATCAACCAATCATCTGAAGTTTGATGAAATTCCAGGAAATCCAGACTAAAACTATCGATTCTTCGTCAAGGAATCGACCAATCATCTGAAGTTTGATGGAATTCCAAGAAAGCCCGACCAAACCTATCGATTCTTTCTCAAGGAATCAACCAATCATCTGAAGTTTGATGAAATTAAAAGAAAGCCAGACCAAAACTATCGATTCTTCGTCAAGGAATCGACCAATCATCTGAAGTTTGATGGAATTTCAAGAAAGCCAGACCAAAACTATCGATTCTTCGTCAAGGAATCGACCAATCATCTGAAGTTTGATGAAATTCAAAGAAAGCCTGACCAAAAATATAGATTCTTCGTCAAGGAATCTACCAATCATCTGAAGTTTGATGAAATTCCAGGAAATCCGGACTAAAACTATCGATTCTTCGTCAAGGAATTGACCAATCATCTGAAGTTTGATGGAATTCCAAGAAAGCCCGACCAAAACTATCGATATTTTGTCAAGGAATCGACCAATCATCTGAAGTTTGATGAAATTACAGGAAAGCCAGACCAAAAATATCGATCCTTCCTCAAGGAATCGACCAATCATCTGAAATTTGATGAAATTCAAAGAAAGCCAGACCAAAACTATCGATTCTTCGTCAAGGAATCGACCAATCATCTGAAGTTGTAAGAAATTCCAAGGAAGCCAGACCATAACTATCGATTCTTCGTCAAGGAATCGAACAATCAACTTTAGGTTTGATGGAATTCCAAGAAAGCCAGACTAAAACTATCGATTCTTCGTCAAGGAATCGACCAATCATCAGAAGTTTGATGAAATTCCAAGAAAGCCAGACCAAAACTATCGATTCTTCGTCAAGGAATCGACCAATCATCAGAAGTTTGATGAAATTCCATGAAAGCCAGACCAAAACTATCGATTCTTCGTCAAGGAATCGACCAATCATCTGAAGTTTTATGAAATTCCAAGAAAGCCAGACCAAAACTATCGATTCTTCGTCAAGGAATCGATCAATCATCAGAAGTTTGATGAAATTCCAAGAAAGCCAGACCAAAAATATAGATTCTTCGTCAAGGAATCTACCAATCATCTGAAGTTTGTTGAAATTCCAGGAAATCCGGACTAAAACTATCGATTCTTCGTCAAGGAATTTACCAATCATCTGAAGTGTGATGGAATTCCAAGAAAGCCCGACCAAAACTATCGATATTTTGTCAAGGAATCGACCTATCATCTGAAGTTTGAAGGAATTCCAAGAAAGCCCGACCAAACCTATCGATACTTTGTCAGGGAATCAACCAATCATCAGAAGTTTGATGAAATTCCAAGAAAGTAAGACCAAAACTATCGATATTTCGTCAAGGAATCAACCAATCATCTGAAGTTTGATGAAATTCCAAGAAAGCCAGACCAAAACTATCGATTCTTCGTCAAGGAATCGACCAATCATCTGAAGTTTGATGGAATTTCAAGAAAGCCAGACCAAAACTATCGATTCTTCGTCAAGGAATCGACCAATCATCTGAAGTTTGATGAAATTCCAAGAAAGCCAGACCAAAACTATCGATTCTTCCTCAAGGAATCAACCAATCATCTGCAGTTTGATGAAATTAAAAGAAAGACAGACCAAAACTATCGATTCTTCGTCAAGGAATCGACCAATCATCTGAAGTTTGATGAAATTACAGGAAAGCCAGACCAAAAATATCGATCCTTCCTCAAGGAATCGACCAATCATCTGAAGTTTTTAGAAGGTCCAAGAAAGCCAGACCAAAACTATCGATTCATCGTCAAGGAATCGACCAATCATCTGAAGTTTGATGAAATTCAAAGAAAGCCAGACCAAAACTATCGATACTTCGTCAAGGAATCGAACAATCATCTGAAGTTTGATGAAATTCCAAGAAAGCCAGACCAAAACTATCGATTCTTCGTAAGGGAATCGACCAATCATCAGAAGTTTGATGAAATTCCAAGAAAGCCAGACCAAAACTATCGATTCTTCGTCAAGGAATCGATCAATCATCAGAAGTTTGATGAAATTCCAAGAAAGCCAGACCAAAACTATCGATTCTTCGTCAAGGAATCGACCAATCATCTGAAGTTTGATAAAATTCAAAGAAAGCCTGACCAAAAATATAGATTCTTCGTAAAGGAATCTACCAACCATCTGAAGTTTGATGAAATTACAGGAAATCCAGACCAAAACTATCGATTCTCCGTCAAGGAATCGACCAATCATCTGAAGTTTGATGGAATTCCAAGAAAGCCCGACCAAAACTATCGAAACTGAGTCAAGGAATCAACCAATCATCTGAAGTTTGATGAAATTCCAGGAAATCCAGACTAAAACTATCGATTCTTCGTCAAGGAATCGACCAATCATCTGAAGTTTGATGGAATTCCAAGAAAGCCCACCAAACCTATCGATTCTTCCTCAAGGAATCAACCAATCATCTGAAGTTTGATGAAATTAAAAGAAAGCCAGACCAAAACTATCGATTCTTCGTCAAGGAATCGACCAATCATCTGAAGTTTGATGGAATTTCAAGAAAGCCAGACCAAAACTATCGATTCTTCGTCAAGGAATCGACCAATCATCAGAAGTTTGATGAAATTCCAAGAAAGCCAGACCAAAACTATCGATTCTTCGTCAAGGAATCGATCAATCATCAGAAGTTTGATGAAATTCCAAGAAAGCCAGACCAAAACTATCGATTCTTCGTCAGGGAATCGACCAATCATCTGAAGTTTGATAAAATTCAAAGAAAGCCTGACCAAAAATATAGATTCTTCGTCAAGGAATCTACCAACCATCTGAAGTTTGATGAAATTCCAGGAAATCCAGACCAAAACTATCGATCCCCGTCAAGGAATCGACCAATCATCTGAAGTTTGATGGAATTCCAAGAAAGCCCGACCAAAACTATCGAAACTGTGTCAAGGAATCAACCAATCATCTGAAGTTTGATGAAATTCCAGGAAATCCAGACTAAAACTATCGATTCTTCGTCAAGGAATCGACCAATCATCTGAAGTTTGATGGAATTCCAAGAAAGCCCGACCAAACCTATCGATTCTTCCTCAAGGAATCAACCAATCATCTGAAGTTTGATGAAATTAAAAGAAAGCCAGACCAAAACTATCGATTCTTCGTCAAGGAATCGACCAATCATCTGAAGTTTGATGGAATTTCAAGAAAGCCAGACCAAAACTATCGATTCTTCGTCAAGGAATCGACCAATCATCTGAAGTTTGATGAAATTCAAAGAAAGCCTGACCAAAAATATAGATTCTTCGTCAAGGAATCTACCAATCATCTGAAGTTTGATGAAATTCCAGGAAATCCGGACTAAAACTATCGATTCTTCGTCAAGGAATTGACCAATCATCTGAAGTTTGATGGAATTCCAAGAAAGCCCGACCAAAACTATCGATATTTTGTCAAGGAATCGACCAATCATCTGAAGTTTGATGAAATTACAGGAAAACCAGACCAAAAATATCGAAATTTTGTCAAGGAATCGACCAATCATCTGAAGTTTGATGAAATTACAGGAAAGCCAGACCAAAAATATCGATCCTTCCTCAAGGAATCGACCAATCATCTGAAATTTGATGAAATTCAAAGAAAGCCAGACCAAAACTATCGATTCTTCGTCAAGGAATCGACCAATCATCTGAAGTTGTAAGAAATTCCAAGGAAGCCAGACCATAACTATCGATTCTTCGTCAAGGAATCGAACAATCAACTTTAGGTTTGATGGAATTCCAAGAAAGCCAGACTAAAACTATCGATTCTTCGTCAAGGAATCGACCAATCATCAGAAGTTTGATGAAATTCCAAGGAAGCCAGACCATAACTATCGATTCTTCGTCAAGGAATCGAACAATCAACTTTAGGTTTGATGGAATTCCAAGAAAGCCAGACTAAAACTATCGATTCTTCGTCAAGGAATCGACCAATCATCTGAAGTTTGATGAAATTACAGGAAAGCCAGACCAAAAATATCGATCCTTCCTCAAGGAATCGACCAATCATCTGAAATTTGATGAAATTCAAAGAAAGCCAGACCAAAACTATCGATTCTTCGTCAAGGAATCGACCAATCATCTGAAGTTGTAAGAAATTCCAAGGAAGCCAGACCATAACTATCGATTCTTCGTCAAGGAATCGAACAATCAACTTTAGGTTTGATGGAATTCAAAGAAAGCCAGACCAAAACTATCGATTCTTCGTCAAGGAATCGACCAATCATCTGAAGTTGTAAGAAATTCCAAGGAAGCCAGACCATAACTATCGATTCTTCGTCAAGGAATCGAACAATCAACTTTAGGTTTGATGGAATTCCAAGAAAGCCAGACTAAAACTATCGATTCTTCGTCAAGGAATCGACCAATCATCAGAAGTTTGATGAAATTCCAAGAAAGCCAGACCAAAACTATCGATTCTTCGTCAAGGAATCGACCAATCATCAGAAGTTTGATGAAATTCCATGAAAGCCAGACCAAAACTATCGATTCTTCGTCAAGGAATCGACCAATCATCTGAAGTTTTATGAAATTCCAAGAAAGCCAGACCAAAACTATCGATTCTTCGTCAAGGAATCGATCAATCATCAGAAGTTTGATGAAATTCCAAGAAAGCCAGACCAAAACTATCGATTCTTCGTCAAGGAATCGACCAATCATCTGAAGTTTGATAAAATTCAAAGAAAGCCTGACCAAAAATATAGATTCTTCGTAAAGGAATCTACCAACCATCTGAAGTTTGATGAAATTACAGGAAATCCAGACCAAAACTATCGATTCTCCGTCAAGGAATCGACCAATCATCTGAAGTTTGATGGAATTCCAAGAAAGCCCGACCAAAACTATCGAAACTGAGTCAAGGAATCAACCAATCATCTGAAGTTTGATGAAATTCCAGGAAATCCAGACTAAAACTATCGATTCTTCGTCAAGGAATCGACCAATCATCTGAAGTTTGATGGAATTCCAAGAAAGCCCGACCAAACCTATCGATTCTTCCTCAAGGAATCAACCAATCATCTGAAGTTTGATGAAATTAAAAGAAAGCAAGACCAAAACTATCGATTCTTCGTCAAGGAATCGACCAATCATCTGAAGTTTGATGGAATTTCAAGAAAGCCAGACCAAAACTATCGATTCTTCGTCAAGGAATCGACCAATCATCAGAAGTTTGATGAAATTCCAAGAAAGCCAGACCAAAACTATCGATTCTTCGTCAAGGAATCGATCAATCATCAGAAGTTTGATGAAATTCCAAGAAAGCCAGACCAAAACTATCGATTCTTTTTTTTTTTTTTTTTTTTGCTCTTTTTATCCTTGTCCGTCCGAGGACCGGGAAGGGCGCGCACTGCACTAGCACGAATGCTGAAACCCGGGTCCCAATAACACCGCGAACGGATAACATGGGCGCACCAGGCCGCACAGGGACCCAGCCCACTGAAGGGCCACTTGCCTCCGCACCGAGGACTGCATTGAAACGCTAGACATTTGTCCCGTGAAGCCAAATCACGCATGCTGGAAAGGTGCAAACCAGCAAGTAGCGAGTCGGCGCCGGTGCGCCTCCCAGCCCGTCGAGCAATTTGAGCAATTCGAGTCACTAAACTAACCACTTTTTGCCATCTCTGACATTGGGTAGCCAGTATTAGATCTCCGAACTGCTCAAATACCTCACATTGCTTTGACACTCCTGAGAGTGCCTTAACAATGCGAGCCAACGGGCTGGTCTTCGTCAGGGAATCGACCAATCATCTGAAGTTTGATAAAATTCAAAGAAAGCCTGACCAAAAATATAGATTCTTCGTCAAGGAATCTACCAACCATCTGAAGTTTGATGAAATTCCAGGAAATCCAGACCAAAACTATCGATCCCCGTCAAGGAATCGACCAATCATCTGAAGTTTGATGGAATTCCAAGAAAGCCCGACCAAAACTATCGAAACTGTGTCAAGGAATCAACCAATCATCTGAAGTTTGATGAAATTCCAGGAAATCCAGACTAAAACTATCGATTCTTCGTCAAGGAATCGACCAATCATCTGAAGTTTGATGGAATTCCAAGAAAGCCCGACCAAACCTATCGATTCTTCCTCAAGGAATCAACCAATCATCTGAAGTTTGATGAAATTAAAAGAAAGCCAGACCAAAACTATCGATTCTTCGTCAAGGAATCGACCAATCATCTGAAGTTTGATGGAATTTCAAGAAAGCCAGACCAAAACTATCGATTCTTCGTCAAGGAATCGACCAATCATCTGAAGTTTGATGAAATTCAAAGAAAGCCTGACCAAAAATATAGATTCTTCGTCAAGGAATCTACCAATCATCTGAAGTTTGATGAAATTCCAGGAAATCCGGACTAAAACTATCGATTCTTCGTCAAGGAATTGACCAATCATCTGAAGTTTGATGGAATTCCAAGAAAGCCCGACCAAAACTATCGATATTTTGTCAAGGAATCGACCAATCATCTGAAGTTTGATGAAATTACAGGAAAACCAGACCAAAAATATCGAAATTTTGTCAAGGAATCGACCAATCATCTGAAGTTTGATGAAATTACAGGAAAGCCAGACCAAAAATATCGATCCTTCCTCAAGGAATCGACCAATCATCTGAAATTTGATGAAATTCAAAGAAAGCCAGACCAAAACTATCGATTCTTCGTCAAGGAATCGACCAATCATCTGAAGTTGTAAGAAATTCCAAGGAAGCCAGACCATAACTATCGATTCTTCGTCAAGGAATCGAACAATCAACTTTAGGTTTGATGGAATTCCAAGAAAGCCAGACTAAAACTATCGATTCTTCGTCAAGGAATCGACCAATCATCAGAAGTTTGATGAAATTCCAAGAAAGCCAGACCAAAACTATCGATTCTTCGTCAAGGAATCGACCAGTCATCAGAAGTTTGATGAAATTCCATGAAAGCCAGACCAAAACTATCGATTCTTCGTCAAGGAATCGACCAATCATCTGAAGTTTTATGAAATTCCAAGAAAGCCAGACCAAAACTATCGATTCTTCGTCAAGGAATCGATCAATCATCAGAAGTTTGATGAAATTCCAAGAAAGCCAGACCAAAAATATAGATTCTTCGTCAAGGAATCTAGCAATCATCTGAAGTTTGTTGAAATTCCAGGAAATCCGGACTAAAACTATCGATTCTTCGTCAAGGAATTTACCAATCATCTGAAGTGTGATGGAATTCCAAGAAAGCCCGACCAAAACTATCGATATTTTGTCAAGGAATCGACCTATCATCTGAAGTTTGAAGGAATTCCAAGAAAGCCCGACCAAACCTATCGATACTTTGTCAAGGAATCAACCAATCATCAGAAGTTTGATGAAATTCCAAGAAAGTAAGACCAAAACTATCGATATTTCGTCAAGGAATCAACCAATCATCTGAAGTTTGATGAAATTCCAAGAAAGCCAGACCAAAACTATCGATTCTTCGTCAAGGAATCGACCAATCATCTGAAGTTTGATGGAATTTCAAGAAAGCCAGACCAAAACTATCGATTCTTCGTCAAGGAATCGACCAATCATCTGAAGTTTGATGAAATTCCAAGAAAGCCCAGACCAAAACTATCGATTCTTCCTCAAGGAATCAACCAATCATCTGCAGTTTGATGAAATTAAAAGAAAGACAGACCAAAACTATCGATTCTTCGTCAAGGAATCGACCAATCATCTGAAGTTTGATGAAATTACAGGAAAGCCAGACCAAAAATATCGATCCTTCCTCAAGGAATCGACCAATCATCTGAAGTTTTTTAGAAGGTCCAAGAAAGCCAGACCAAAACTATCGATTCATCGTCAAGGAATCGACCAATCATCTGAAGTTTGATGAAATTCAAAGAAAGCCAGACCAAAACTATCGATACTTCGTCAAGGAATCGAACAATCATCTGAAGTTTGATGAAATTCCAAGAAAGCCAGACCAAAACTATCGATTCTTCGTAAGGGAATCGACCAATCATCAGAAGTTTGATGAAATTCCAAGAAAGCCAGACCAAAACTATCGATTCTTCGTCAAGGAATCGATCAATCATCAGAAGTTTGATGAAATTCCCAAGAAAGCCAGACCAAAACTATCGATTTCTTCGTCAAGGAATCGACCAATCATCTGAAGTTTGATAAAATTCAAAGAAAGCCTGACCAAAAATATAGATTCTTCGTAAAGGAATCTACCAACCATCTGAAGTTTGATGAAATTCCAGGAAATCCAGACCAAAACTATCGATCCCCGTCAAGGAATCGACCAATCATCTGAAGTTTGATGGAATTCCAAGAAAGCCCGACCAAAACTATCGAAACTGTGTCAAGGAATCAACCAATCATCTGAAGTTTGATGAAATTCCAGGAAATCCAGACCAAAACTATCGATTCTTCGTCAAGGAATCGACCAATCATCTGAAGTTTGATGGAATTCCAAGAAAGCCCGACCAAACCTATCGATTCTTTCTCAAGGAATCAACCAATCATCTGAAGTTTGATGAAATTAAAAGAAAGCCAGACCAAAACTATCGATTCTTCGTCAAGGAATCGACCAATCATCTGAAGTTTGATGGAATTTCAAGAAAGCCAGACCAAAACTATCGATTCTTCGTCAAGGAATCGACCAATCATCTGAAGTTTGATGAAATTCAAAGAAAGCCTGACCAAAAATATAGATTCTTCGTCAAGGAATCTACCAATCATCTGAAGTTTGATGAAATTCCAGGGAAATCCGGACTAAAACTATCGATTCTTCGTCAAGGAATTGACCAATCATCTGAAGTTTGATGGAATTCAAAGAAAGCCCGACCAAAACTATCGATACTTTGTCAAGGAATCGACCAATCATCTGAAGTTTGATGAAATTACAGGAAAGCCAGACCAAAAATATCGATCCTTCCTCAAGGAATCGACCAATCATCTGAAATTTGATGAAATTCAAAGAAAGCCAGACCAAAACTATCGATTCTTCGTCAAGGAATCGACCAATCATCTGAAGTTGTAAGAAATTCCAAGGAAGCCAGACCATAACTATCGATTCTTCGTCAAGGAATCGAACAATCAACTTTAGGTTTGATGGAATTCCAACCAGACTAAAACTATCGATTCTTCGTCAAGGAATCGACCAATCATCAGAAGTTTGATGAAATTCCAAGAAAGCCAGACCAAAACTATCGATTCTTCGTCAAGGAATCGACCAATCATCAGAAGTTTGATGAAATTCCATGAAAGCCAGACCAAAACTATCGATTCTTCGTCAAGGAATCGACCAATCATCTGAAGTTTTATGAAATTCCAAGAAAGCCAGACCAAAACTATCGATTCTTCGTCAAGGAATCGATCAATCATCAGAAGTTTGATGAAATTCCAAGAAAGCCAGACCAAAAATATAGATTCTTCGTCAAGGAATCTACCAATCATCTGAAGTTTGTTGAAATTCCAGGAAATCCGGACTAAAACTATCGATTCTTCGTCAAGGAATTTACCAATCATCTGAAGTGTGATGGAATTCCAAGAAAGCCCGACCTAAACTATCGATATTTTGTCAAGGAATCGACCTATCATCTGAAGTTTGAAGGAATTCCAAGAAAGCCCGACCAAACCTATCGATACTTTGTCAAGGAATCAACCAATCATCAGAAGTTTGATGAAATTCCAAGAAAGTAAGACCAAAACTATCGATATTTCGTCAAGGAATCAACCAATCATCTGAAGTTTGATGAAATTCCAAGAAAGCCAGACCAAAACTATCGATTCTTCGTCAAGGAATCGACCAATCATCTGAAGTTTGATGGAATTTCAAGAAAGCCAGACCAAAACTATCGATTCTTCGTCAAGGAATCGACCAATCATCTGAAGTTTGATGAAATTCCAAGAAAGCCAGACCAAAACTATCGATTCTTCCTCAAGGAATCAACCAATCATCTGCAGTTTGATGAAATTAAAAGAAAGACAGACCAAAACTATCGATTCTTCGTCAAGGAATCGACCAATCATCTGAAGTTTGATGAAATTACAGGAAAGCCAGACCAAAAATATCGATCCTTCCTCAAGGAATCGACCAATCATCTGAAGTTTTTAGAAGGTCCAAGAAAGCCAGACCAAAACTATCGATTCATCGTCAAGGAATCGACCAATCATCTGAAGTTTGATGAAATTCAAAGAAAGCCAGACCAAAACTATCGATACTTCGTCAAGGAATCGAACAATCATCTGAAGTTTGATGAAATTCCAAGAAAGCCAGACCAAAACTATCGATTCTTCGTAAGGGAATCGACCAATCATCAGAAGTTTGATGAAATTCCAAGAAAGCCAGACCAAAACTATCGATTCTTCGTCAAGGAATCGATCAATCATCAGAAGTTTGATGAAATTCCAAGAAAGCCAGACCAAAACTATCGATTCTTCGTCAAGGAATCGACCAATCATCTGAAGTTTGATAAAATTCAAAGAAAGCCTGACCAAAAATATAGATTCTTCGTAAAGGAATCTACCAACCATCTGAAGTTTGATGAAATTACAGGAAATCCAGACCAAAACTATCGATTCTCCGTCAAGGAATCGACCAATCATCTGAAGTTTGATGGAATTCCAAGAAAGCCCGACCAAAACTATCGAAACTGAGTCAAGGAATCAACCAATCATCTGAAGTTTGATGAAATTCCAGGAAATCCAGACTAAAACTATCGATTCTTCGTCAAGGAATCGACCAATCATCTGAAGTTTGATGGAATTCCAAGAAAGCCCGACCAAACCTATCGATTCTTCCTCAAGGAATCAACCAATCATCTGAAGTTTGATGAAATTAAAAGAAAGCCAGACCAAAACTATCGATTCTTCGTCAAGGAATCGACCAATCATCTGAAGTTTGATGGAATTTCATGAAAGCCAGACCATAACTATCGATTCTTCGTCAAGGAATCGACCAATCATCAGAAGTTTGATGAAATTCCAAGAAAGCCAGACCAAAACTATCGATTCTTCGTCAAGGAATCGATCAATCATCAGAAGTTTGATGAAATTCCAAGAAAGCCAGACCAAAACTATCGATTCTTCGTCAAGGAATCGACCAATCATCTGAAGTTTGATAAAATTCAAAGAAAGCCTGACCAAAAATATAGATTCTTCGTCAAGGAATCTACCAACCATCTGAAGTTTGATGAAATTCCAGGAAATCCAGACCAAAACTATCGATCCCCGTCAAGGAATCGACCAATCATCTGAAGTTTGATGGAATTCCAAGAAAGCCCGACCAAAACTATCGAAACTGTGTCAAGGAATCAACCAATCATCTGAAGTTTGATGAAATTCCAGGAAATCCAGACTAAAACTATCGATTCTTCGTCAAGGAATCGACCAATCATCTGAAGTTTGATGGAATTCCAAGAAAGCCCGACCAAACCTATCGATTCTTCCTCAAGGAATCAACCAATCATCTGAAGTTTGATGAAATTAAAAGAAAGCCAGACCAAAACTATCGATTCTTCGTCAAGGAATCGACCAATCATCTGAAGTTTGATGGAATTTCAAGAAAGCCAGACCAAAACTATCGATTCTTCGTCAAGGAATCGACCAATCATCTGAAGTTTGATGAAATTCAAAGAAAGCCTGACCAAAAATATAGATTCTTCGTCAAGGAATCTACCAATCATCTGAAGTTTGATGAAATTCCAGGAAATCCGGACTAAAACTATCGATTCTTCGTCAAGGAATTGACCAATCATCTGAAGTTTGATGGAATTCCAAGAAAGCCCGACCAAAACTATCGATATTTTGTCAAGGAATCGACCAATCATCTGAAGTTTGATGAAATTACAGGAAAACCAGACCAAAAATATCGAAATTTTGTCAAGGAATCGACCAATCATCTGAAGTTTGATGAAATTACAGGAAAGCCAGACCAAAAATATCGATCCTTCCTCAAGGAATCGACCAATCATCTGAAATTTGATGAAATTCAAAGAAAGCCAGACCAAAACTATCGATTCTTCGTCAAGGAATCGACCAATCATCTGAAGTTGTAAGAAATTCCAAGGAAGCCAGACCATAACTATCGATTCTTCGTCAAGGAATCGAACAATCAACTTTAGGTTTGATGGAATTCCAAGAAAGCCAGACTAAAACTATCGATTCTTCGTCAAGGAATCGACCAATCATCAGAAGTTTGATGAAATTCCAAGAAAGCCAGACCAAAACTATCGATTCTTCGTCAAGGAATCGACCAATCATCAGAAGTTTGATGAAATTCCATGAAAGCCAGACCAAAACTATCGATTCTTCGTCAAGGAATCGACCAATCATCTGAAGTTTTATGAAATTCCAAGAAAGCCAGACCAAAACTATCGATTCTTCGTCAAGGAATCGATCAATCATCAGAAGTTTGATGAAATTCCAAGAAAGCCAGACCAAAAATATAGATTCTTCGTCAAGGAATCTACCAATCATCTGAAGTTTGTTGAAATTCCAGGAAATCCGGACTAAAACTATCGATTCTTCGTCAAGGAATTTACCAATCATCTGAAGTGTGATGGAATTCCAAGAAAGCCCGACCAAAACTATCGATATTTTGTCAAGGAATCGACCTATCATCTGAAGTTTGATGAAATTACAGGAAAACCAGACCAAAAATATCGAAATTTTGTCAAGGAATCGACCAATCATCTGAAGTTTTATGAAATTCCAAGGAAGCCAGACCAAAACTATCGATTCTTCGTCAAGGAATCGAACAATCAACTTTAGGTTTGATGGAATTCCAAGAAAGCCAGACTAAAACTATCGATTCTTCGTCAAGGAATCGACCAATCATCAGAAGTTTGATGAAATTCCAAGAAAGCCAGACCAAAACTATCGATTCTTCGTCAAGGAATCGACCAATCATCTGAAGTTTTATGAAATTCCAAGGAAGCCAGACCAAAACTATCGATTCTTCGTCAAGGAATCGAACAATCAACTTTAGGTTTGATGGAATTCCAAGAAAGCCAGACTAAAACTATCGATTCTTCGTCAAGGAATCGACCAATCATCAGAAGTTTGATGAAATTCCGAGAAAGCCAGACCAAAACTATCGATTCTTCGTCAAGGAATCGACCAATGTTCAGAAGTTTGATGAAATTCCATGAAAGCCAGACCAAATTTATCGATACTTTGTCAAGGATTCAACCAATCATCTGAAGTTTGATGAAATTCCAGGAAATCCAGACTAAAACTATCGATTCTTCGTCAAGGAATCGACCAATCATCTGAAGTTTGATGGAATTCCAAGAAAGCCCGACCAAACCTATCGATTCTTCCTCAAGGAATCAACCAATCATCTGAAGTTTGATGAAATTAAAAGAAAGCCAGACCAAAACTATCGATTCTTCGTCAAGGAATCGACCAATCATCTGAAGTTTGATGGAATTCAAAGAAAGCCCGACAGAAACTTTCGATACTTTGTCAAGGAATCGACCAATCATCAGAAGTTTGATGAAATTCCGAGAAAGCCAGACCAAAACTATCGATTCTTCGTCAAGGAATCGACCAATCATCTGAAGTTTGATGAAATTCAAAGAAAGCCAGACCAAAACTATCGATTCTTCGTCAAGGAATCTACCAACCATCTGAAATTTGATGAAATTCCAGGAAATCCAGACCAAAACTATCGATTCTCCGTCAAGGAATCGACCAATCATCTGAAGTTTGATGGAATTCAAAGAAAGCAAGACCAAAACTATCGATTCTTCGTCAAGGAATCGACCAATCATCTGAAGTTTTATGAAATTCCAAGAAAGCCAGACCAAAACTATCGATTCTTCGTCAAGGAATCGACCAATCATCTGAAGTTTGATGGAATTTCAAGAAAGCCAGACCAAAACTATCGATTCTTCCTCAAGGAATCGACCAATCATCTGAAGTTTGATGAAATTCCAAGAAAGCCAGACCAAAACTATCGATTCTTCGTCAAGGAATCGATCAATCATCAGAAGTTTGATGAAATTCCAAGAAAGCCAGACCAAAACTATCGATTCTTCGTCAAGGAATCGACCAATCATCTGAAGTTTGATGAAATTCAAAGAAAGCCTGACCAAAAATATAGATTCTTCGTCAAGGAATCTACCAATCATCTGAAGTTTGATGAAATTCCAGGAAATCCGGACTAAAACTATCGATTCTTCGTCAAGGAATTGACCAATCATCTGAAGTTTGATGGAATTCCAAGAAAGCCCGACCAAAACTATCGATATTTTGTCAAGGAATCGACCAATCATCTGAAGTTTGATGAAATTACAGGAAAGCCAGACCAAAAATATCGATCCTTCCTCAAGGAATCGACCAATCATCTGAAATTTGATGAAATTCAAAGAAAGCCAGACCAAAACTATCGATTCTTCGTCAAGGAATCGACCAATCATCTGAAGTTTGATAAAATTCAAAGAAAGCCTGACCAAAAATATAGATTCTTCGTCAAGGAATCTACCAACCATCTGAAGTTTGATAAAATTCCAGGAAATCCAGACCAAAACTATCGATTCTCCGTCAAGGAATCGACCAATCATCTGAAGTTTGATGGAATTCCAAGAAAGCCCGACCAAAACTATCGATACTTTGTCAAGGAATCAACCAATCATCTGAATTTTGATGAAATTCCAGGAAATCCAGACAAAAACTATCGATTCTTCGTCAAGGAATCGACCAATCATCTGAAGTTTGATGGAATTCCAAGAAAGCCCGACCAAACCTATCGATTCTTCCTCAAGGAATCAACCAATCATCTGAAATTTGATGAAATTAAAAGAAAGCCAGACCAAAACTATCGATACTTCGTCAAGGATTCAACCAATCATCTGAAGTTTGATGAAATTGCAGGAAATCCAGACTAAAACTATCGATTCTTCGTCAAGGAATCGACCAATCATCTGAAGTTTGATGGAATTCCAAGAAAGCCCGACCAAACCTATCGATTCTTCCTCAAGGAATCAACCAATCATCTGAAGTTTGATGAAATTAAAAGAAAGCCAGACCAAAACTATCGATTCTTCGTCAAGGAATCAACCAATCATCTGAAGTTTGATGAAATTCCAAGAAAGCCAGACCAAAACTATCGATTCTTCGTCAAGGAATCGACCAATCATCTGAAGTTTGATGAAATTCCAGGAAATCCAGACCAAAACTATCGATTCTCCGTCAAGGAATCGACCAATCATCTGAAGTTTGATGGAATTCAAAGAAAGCCCGACAGAAACTTTCGATACTTTGTCAAGGAATCGACCAATCATCAGAAGTTTGATGAAATTCCGAGAAAGCCAGACCAAAACTATCGATTCTTCGTCAAGGAATCGACCAATCATCAGAAGTTTGATGAAATTCCATGAAAGCCAGACCAAAACTATCGATTCTTCGTCAAGGAATCGACCAATCATCTGAAGTTTTATGAAATTCCAAGAAAGCCAGACCAAAACTATCGATTCTTCCTCAAGGAATCGACCAATCTTCAGAAGTTTGATGAAATTCCATGAAAGCCAGACCAAATTTAGCGATACTTTGTCAAGGATTCAACCAATCATCTGAAGTTTGATGAAATTCCAGGAAATCCAGACTAAAACTATCGATTCTTCGTCAAGGAATCGACCAATCATCTGAAGTTTGATGGAATTCCAAGAAAGCCCGACCAAACCTATCGATTCTTCCTCAAGGAATCAACCAATCATCTGAAGTTTGATGAAATTAAAAGAAAGCCAGACCAAAACTATCGATTCTTCGTCAAGGAATCAACCAATCATCTGAAGTTTGATGAAATTCCAAGAAAGCCAGACCAAAACTATCGATTCTTCGTCAAGGAATCGACCAATCATCTGAAGTTTGATGAAATTCCAGGAAATCCAGACCAAAACTATCGATTCTCCGTCAAGGAATCGACCAATCATCTGAAGTTTGATGGAATTCAAAGAAAGCCCGACAGAAACTTTCGATACTTTGTCAAGGAATCGACCAATCATCAGAAGTTTGATGAAATTCCGAGAAAGCCAGACCAAAACTATCGATTCTTCGTCAAGGAATCGACCAATCATCAGAAGTTTGATGAAATTCCATGAAAGCCAGACCAAAACTATCGATTCTTCGTCAAGGAATCGACCAATCATCTGAAGTTTTATGAAATTCCAAGAAAGCCAGACCAAAACTATCGATTCTTCCTCAAGGAATCGACCAATCATCTGAAGTTTGATGAAATTCAAAGAAAGCCTGACCAAAACTATCGATTCTTCGTCAAGGAATCTACCAACCATCTGAAATTTGATGAAATTCCAGGAAATCCAGACCAAAACTATCGATTCTCCGTCAAGGAATCGACCAATCACTGAAGTTTGATGGAATTCAAAGAAAGCCCGACAGAAACTTTCGATACTTTGTCAAGGAATCAACCAATCATCTGAAGTTTGATGAAATTCCAGGAAATCCAGACTAAAACAATCGATTCTTCGTCAAGGAATCGACCAATCATCTGAAGTTTGATGGAATTCCAAGAAAGCCCGACCAAACCTATCGATACTTTGTCAAGGAATCAACCAATAATCTGAAGTTTGATGAAATTTCAAGAAAGCCAGACCAAAACTATCGATTCTTCGTCAAGGAATCGATCAATCATCAGAAGTTTGATGAAATTCCAAGAAAGCCAGACCAAAACTATCGATTCTTCGTCAAGGAATCGACCAATCATCTGAAGTTTTATGAAATTCCAGGAAATCCAGACCAAAACTATCGATTCTCCGTCAAGGAATCGACCAATCATCTGAAGTTTGATGGAATTCCAAGAAAGCCCGACCAAACCTATCGATTCTTCCTCAAGGAATCAACCAATCATCTGAAGTTTGATGAAATTAAAAGAAAGCCAGACCAAAACTATCGATTCTTCGTCAAGGAATCGACCAATCATCTGAAGTTTGATGAAATTTCAAGAAAGCCAGACCAAAACTATCGATTCTTCCTCAAGGAATCGACCAATCATCTGAAGTTTGATGAAATTCCAAGAAAGCCAGACCAAAACTATCGATTCTTCGTCAAGGAATCGATCAATCATCAGAAGTTTGATGAAATTCCAAGAAAGCCAGACCAAAACTATCGATTCTTCGTCAAGGAATCGACCAATCATCTGAAGTTTGATGAAATTCAAAGAAAGCCTGACCAAAAATATAGATTCTTCGTCAAGGAATCTACCAATCATCTGAAGTTTGATGAAATTCCAGGAAATCCGGACTAAAACTATCGATTCTTCGTCAAGGAATTGACCAATCATCTGAAGTTTGATGGAATTCCAAGAAAGCCCGACCAAAACTATCGATATTTTGTCAAGGAATCGACCAATCATCTGAAGTTTGATGAAATTACAGGAAAGCCAGACCAAAAATATCGATCCTTCCTCAAGGAATCGACCAATCATCTGAAATTTGATGAAATTCAAAGAAAGCCAGACCAAAACTATCGATTCTTCGTCAAGGAATCGACCAATCATCTGAAGTTTGATAAAATTCAAAGAAAGCCTGACCAAAAATATAGATTCTTCGTCAAGGAATCTACCAACCATCTGAAGTTTGATGAAATTCCAGGAAATCCAGACCAAAACTATCGATTCTCCGTCAAGGAATCGACCAATCATCTGAAGTTTGATGGAATTCCAAGAAAGCCCGACCAAAACTATCGATACTTTGTCAAGGAATCAACCAATCATCTGAAGTTTGATGAAATTCCAGGAAATCCAGACTAAAACTATCGATTCTTCGTCAAGGAATCGACCAATCATCTGAAGTTTGATGGAATTCCAAGAAAGCCCGACCAAACCTATCGATTCTTCCTCAAGGAATCAACCAATCATCTGAAATTTGATGAAATTAAAAGAAAGCCAGACCAAAACTATCGATACTTCGTCAAGGAATCAACCAATCATCTGAAGTTTGATGAAATTGCAGGAAATCCAGACTAAAACTATCGATTCTTCGTCAAGGAATCGACCAATCATCTGAAGTTTGATGGAATTCCAAGAAAGCCCGACCAAACCTATCGATTCTTCCTCAAGGAATCAACCAATCATCTGAAGTTTGATGAAATTAAAAGAAAGCCAGACCAAAACTATCGATTCTTCGTCAAGGAATCAACCAATCATCTGAAGTTTGATGAAATTCCAAGAAAGCCAGACCAAAACTATCGATTCTTCGTCAAGGAATCGACCAATCATCTGAAGTTTGATGAAATTCCAGGAAATCCAGACCAAAACTATCGATTCTCCGTCAAGGAATCGACCAATCATCTGAAGTTTGATGGAATTCAAAGAAAGCCCGACAGAAACTTTCGATACTTTGTCAAGGAATCGACCAATCATCAGAAGTTTGATGAAATTCCGAGAAAGCCAGACCAAAACTATCGATTCTTCGTCAAGGAATCGACCAATCATCAGAAGTTTGATGAAATTCCATGAAAGCCAGACCAAAACTATCGATTCTTCGTCAAGGAATCGACCAATCATCTGAAGTTTTATGAAATTCCAAGAAAGCCAGACCAAAACTATCGATTCTTCCTCAAGGAATCGACCAATCATCTGAAGTTTGATGAAATTCAAAGAAAGCCAGACCAAAACTATCGATTCTTCGTCAAGGAATCTACCAACCATCTGAAGTTTGATGAAATTCCAGGAAATCCAGACCAAAACTATCGATTCTCCGTCAAGGAATCGACCAATCATCTGAAGTTTGATGGAATTCAAAGAAAGCCCGACAGAAACTTTCGATACTTTGTCAAGGAATCAACCAATCATCTGAAGTTTGATGAAATTCCAGGAAATCCAGACTAAAACTATCGATTCTTCGTCAAGGAATCGACCAATCATCTGAAGTTTGATGGAATTACAAGAAAGCCAGACCAAAACTATCGATATTTTGTCAAGGAATCGACCTATCATCTGAAGTTTGAAGGAATTCCAAGAAAGCCCGACCAAACCTATCGATACTTTGTCAAGGAATCAACCAATCATCAGAAGTTTGATGAAATTACAGGAAAGCCAGACCAAAAATATCGATCCTTCCTCAAGGAATCGACCAATCATCTGAAGTTTTTAGAAGGTCCAAGAAAGCCAGACCAAAACTATCGATTCATCGTCAAGGAATCGACCAATCATCTGAAGTTTGATGAAATTCAAAGAAAGCCAGACCAAAACTATCGATACTTCGTCAAGGAATCGAACAATCATCTGAAGTTTGATGAAATTCCAAGAAAGCCAGACCAAAACTATCGATTCTTCGTCAGGGAATCGACCAATCATCAGAAGTTTGATGAAATTCCAAGAAAGCCAGACCAAAACTATCGATTCTTCGTCAAGGAATCGATCAATCATCAGAAGTTTGATGAAATTCCAAGAAAGCCAGACCAAAACTATCGATTCTTCGTCAAGGAATCGACCAATCATCTGAAGTTTGATAAAATTCAAAGAAAGCCTGACCAAAAATATAGATTCTTCGTAAAGGAATCTACCAACCATCTGAAGTTTGATGAAATTACAGGAAATCCAGACCAAAACTATCGATTCTTCGTCAAGGAATCGACCAATCATCTGAAGTTTGATGGAATTCCAAGAAAGCCCGACCAAAACTATCGAAACTGAGTCAAGGAATCAACCAATCATCTGAAGTTTGATGAAATTCCAGGAAATCCAGACTAAAACTATCGATTCTTCGTCAAGGAATCGACCAATCATCTGAAGTTTGATGGAATTCCAAGAAAGCCCGACCAAACCTATCGATTCTTCCTCAAGGAATCAACCAATCATCTGAAGTTTGATGAAATTAAAAGAAAGCCAGACCAAAACTATCGATTCTTCGTCAAGGAATCGACCAATCATCTGAAGTTTGATGGAATTTCAAGAAAGCCAGACCAAAACTATCGATTCTTCGTCAAGGAATCGACCAATCATCAGAAGTTTGATGAAATTCCAAGAAAGCCAGACCAAAACTATCGATTCTTCGTCAAGGAATCGATCAATCATCAGAAGTTTGATGAAATTCCAAGAAAGCCAGACCAAAACTATCGATTCTTCGTCAAGGAATCGACCAATCATCTGAAGTTTGATAAAATTCAAAGAAAGCCTGACCAAAAATATAGATTCTTCGTCAAGGAATCTACCAACCATCTGAAGTTTGATGAAATTCCAGGAAATCCAGACCAAAACTATCGATCCCCGTCAAGGAATCGACCAATCATCTGAAGTTTGATGGAATTCCAAGAAAGCCCGACCAAAACTATCGAAACTGTGTCAAGGAATCAACCAATCATCTGAAGTTTGATGAAATTCCAGGAAATCCAGACTAAAACTATCGATTCTTCGTCAAGGAATCGACCAATCATCTGAAGTTTGATGGAATTCCAAGAAAGCCCGACCAAACCTATCGATTCTTCCTCAAGGAATCAACCAATCATCTGAAGTTTGATGAAATTAAAAGAAAGCCAGACCAAAACTATCGATTCTTCGTCAAGGAATCGACCAATCATCTGAAGTTTGATGGAATTTCAAGAAAGCCAGACCAAAACTATCGATTCTTCGTCAAGGAATCGACCAATCATCTGAAGTTTGATGAAATTCAAAGAAAGCCTGACCAAAAATATAGATTCTTCGTCAAGGAATCTACCAATCATCTGAAGTTTGATGAAATTCCAGGAAATCCGGACTAAAACTATCGATTCTTCGTCAAGGAATTGACCAATCATCTGAAGTTTGATTGAATTCCAAGAAAGCCCGACCAAAACTATCGATATTTTGTCAAGGAATCGACCAATCATCTGAAGTTTGATGAAATTACAGGAAAACCAGACCAAAAATATCGAAATTTTGTCAAGGAATCGACCAATCATCTGAAGTTTGATGAAATTACAGGAAAGCCAGACCAAAAATATCGATCCTTCCTCAAGGAATCGACCAATCATCTGAAATTTGATGAAATTCAAAGAAAGCCAGACCAAAACTATCGATTCTTCGTCAAGGAATCGACCAATCATCTGAAGTTGTAAGAAATTCCAAGGAAGCCAGACCATAACTATCGATTCTTCGTCAAGGAATCGAACAATCAACTTTAGGTTTGATGGAATTCCAAGAAAGCCAGACTAAAACTATCGATTCTTCGTCAAGGAATCGACCAATCATCAGAAGTTTGATGAAATTCCAAGAAAGCCAGACCAAAACTATCGATTCTTCGTCAAGGAATCGACCAATCATCAGAAGTTTGATGAAATTCCATGAAAGCCAGACCAAAACTATCGATTCTTCGTCAAGGAATCGACCAATCATCTGAAGTTTTATGAAATTCCAAGAAAGCCAGACCAAAACTATCGATTCTTCGTCAAGGAATCGATCAATCATCAGAAGTTTGATGAAATTCCAAGAAAGCCAGACCAAAAATATAGATTCTTCGTCAAGGAATCTACCAATCATCTGAAGTTTGTTGAAATTCCAGGAAATCCGGACTAAAACTATCGATTCTTCGTCAAGGAATTTACCAATCATCTGAAGTGTGATGGAATTCCAAGAAAGCCCGACCAAAACTATCGATTCTTCGTCAAGGAATCTACCAACCATCTGAAGTTTGATGAAATTCCAGGAAATCCAGACCAAAACTATCGATTCTCCGTCAAGGAATCGACCAATCATCTGAAGTTTGATGGAATTCAAAGAAAGCCCGACAGAAACTTTCGATACTTTGTCAAGGAATCGACCAATCATCTGAAGTTTGATGAAATTCCAGGAAATCCAGACTAAAACTATCGATTCTTCGTCAAGGAATCGACCAATCATCTGAAGTTTGATGGAATTACAAGAAAGCCAGACCAAAACTATCGATATTTTGTCAAGGAATCGACCTATCATCTGAAGTTTGAAGGAATTCCAAGAAAGCCCGACCAAACCTATCGATACTTTGTCAAGGAATCAACCAATCATCAGAAGTTTGATGAAATTACAGGAAAGCCAGACCAAAAATATCGATCCTTCCTCAAGGAATCGACCAATCATCTGAAGTTTTTAGAAGGTCCAAGAAAGCCAGACCAAAACTATCGATTCATCGTCAAGGAATCGACCAATCATCTGAAGTTTGATGAAATTCAAAGAAAGCCAGACCAAAACTATCGATACTTCGTCAAGGAATCGAACAATCATCTGAAGTTTGATGAAATTCCAAGAAAGCCAGACCAAAACTATCGATTCTTCGTAAGGGAATCGACCAATCATCAGAAGTTTGATGAAATTCCAAGAAAGCCAGACCAAAACTATCGATTCTTCGTCAAGGAATCGATCAATCATCAGAAGTTTGATGAAATTCCAAGAAAGCCAGACCAAAACTATCGATTCTTCGTCAAGGAATCGACCAATCATCTGAAGTTTGATAAAATTCAAAGAAAGCCTGACCAAAAATATAGATTCTTCGTAAAGGAATCTACCAACCATCTGAAGTTTGATGAAATTACAGGAAATCCAGACCAAAACTATCGATTCTCCGTCAAGGAATCGACCAATCATCTGAAGTTTGATGGAATTCCAAGAAAGCCCGACCAAAACTATCGAAACTGAGTCAAGGAATCAACCAATCATCTGAAGTTTGATGAAATTCCAGGAAATCCAGACTAAAACTATCGATTCTTCGTCAAGGAATCGACCAATCATCTGAAGTTTGATGGAATTCCAAGAAAGCCCGACCAAACCTATCGATTCTTCCTCAAGGAATCAACCAATCATCTGAAGTTTGATGAAATTAAAAGAAAGCCAGACCAAAACTATCGATTCTTCGTCAAGGAATCGACCAATCATCTGAAGTTTGATGGAATTTCAAGAAAGCCAGACCAAAACTATCGATTCTTCGTCAAGGAATCGACCAATCATCAGAAGTTTGATGAAATTCCAAGAAAGCCAGACCAAAACTATCGATTTTTCGTCAAGGAATCGATCAATCATCAGAAGTTTGATGAAATTCCAAGAAAGCCAGACCAAAACTATCGATTCTTCGTCAAGGAATCGACCAATCATCTGAAGTTTGATAAAATTCAAAGAAAGCCTGACCAAAAATATAGATTCTTCGTCAAGGAATCTACCAACCATCTGAAGTTTGATGAAATTCCAGGAAATCCAGACCAAAACTATCGATCCCCGTCAAGGAATCGACCAATCATCTGAAGTTTGATGGAATTCCAAGAAAGCCCGACCAAAACTATCGAAACTGTGTCAAGGAATCAACCAATCATCTGAAGTTTGATGAAATTCCAGGAAATCCAGACTAAAACTATCGATTCTTCGTCAAGGAATCGACCAATCATCTGAAGTTTGATGGAATTCCAAGAAAGCCCGACCAAACCTATCGATTCTTCCTCAAGGAATCAACCAATCATCTGAAGTTTGATGAAATTAAAAGAAAGCCAGACCAAAACTATCGATTCTTCGTCAAGGAATCGACCAATCATCTGAAGTTTGATGGAATTTCAAGAAAGCCAGACCAAAACTATCGATTCTTCGTCAAGGAATCGACCAATCATCTGAAGTTTGATGAAATTCAAAGAAAGCCTGACCAAAAATATAGATTCTTCGTCAAGGAATCTACCAATCATCTGAAGTTTGATGAAATTCCAGGAAATCCGGACTAAAACTATCGATTCTTCGTCAAGGAATTGACCAATCATCTGAAGTTTGATGGAATTCCAAGAAAGCCCGACCAAAACTATCGATATTTTGTCAAGGAATCGACCAATCATCTGAAGTTTGATGATATTACAGGAAAACCAGACCAAAAATATCGAAATTTTGTCAAGGAATCGACCAATCATCTGAAGTTTGATGAAATTACAGGAAAGCCAGACCAAAAATATCGATCCTTCCTCAAGGAATCGACCAATCATCTGAAATTTGATGAAATTCAAAGAAAGCCAGACCAAAACTATCGATTCTTCGTCAAGGAATCGACCAATCATCTGAAGTTGTAAGAAATTCCAAGGAAGCCAGACCATAACTATCGATTCTTCGTCAAGGAATCGAACAATCAACTTTAGGTTTGATGGAATTCCAAGAAAGCCAGACTAAAACTATCGATTCTTCGTCAAGGAATCGACCAATCATCAGAAGTTTGATGAAATTCCAAGAAAGCCAGACCAAAACTATCGATTCTTCGTCAAGGAATCTACCAATCATCTGAAGTTTGTTGAAATTCCAGGAAATCCGGACTAAAACTATCGATTCTTCGTCAAGGAATCGATCAATCATCAGAAGTTTGATGAAATTCCAAGAAAGCCAGACCAAAAATATAGATTCTTCGTCAAGGAATCTACCAATCATCTGAAGTTTGTTGAAATTCCAGGAAATCCGGACTAAAACTATCGATTCTTCGTCAAGGAATTTACCAATCATCTGAAGTGTGATGGAATTCCAAGAAAGCCCGACCAAAACTATCGATATTTTGTCAAGGAATCGACCTATCATCTGAAGTTTGATGAAATTCCAGGAAATCCAGACCAAAACTATCGATTCTCCGTCAAGGAATCGACCAATCATCTGAAGTTTGATGGAATTCAAAGAAAGCCCGACAGAAACTTTCGATACTTTGTCAAGGAATCGACCAATCATCAGAAGTTTGATGAAATTCCGAGAAAGCCAGACCAAAACTATCGATTCTTCGTCAAGGAATCGACCAATCATCAGAAGTTTGATGAAATTCCATGAAAGCCAGACCAAAACTATCGATTCTTCGTCAAGGAATCGACCAATCATCTGAAGTTTTATGAAATTCAAAGAAAGCCAGACCAAAACTATCGATTCTTCGTCAAGGAATCTACCAACCATCTGAAGTTTGATGAAATTCCAGGAAATCCAGACCAAAACTATCGATTCTCCGTCAAGGAATCGACCAATCATCTGAAGTTTGATGGAATTCAAAGAAAGCCCGACAGAAACTTTCGATACTTTGTCAAGGAATCAACCAATCATCTGAAGTTTGATGAAATTCCAGGAAATCCAGACTAAAACTATCGATTCTTCGTCAAGGAATCGACCAATCATCTGAAGTTTGATGGAATTCCAAGAAAGCCCGACCAAACCTATCGATACTTTGTCAAGGAATCAACCAATCATGTGAAGTTTGATGAAATTCAAAGAAAGCCAGACCAAAACTATCGATACTTCGTCAAGGAATCGAACAATCAACTTAGGTTTGATGGAATTCCAAGAAAGCCAGACCAAAACTATCGATTCTTCGTCAAGGAATCGACCAATCATCAGAAGTTTGATGAAATTCCAAGAAAGCCAGACCAAAACTATCGATTCTTCGTCAAGGAATCGATCAATCATCAGAAGTTTGATGAAATTCCAAGAAAGCCAGACCAAAACTATCGATACTTTGTCAAGGAATCAACCAATCATGTGAAGTTTGAAGGAATTCCAAGAAAGCCCGACCAAACCTATCGATACTTTGTCAAGGAATCAACCAATCATCAGAAGTTTGATGAAATTCCAAGAAAGCAAGACCAAAACTATCGATATTTCGTCAAGGAATCAACCAATCATCTGAAGTTTGATGAAATTCCAAGAAAGCCAGACCAAAACTATCGATTCTTCGTCAAGGAATCGACCAATCATCTGAAGTTTGATGGAATTTCAAGAAAGCCAGACCAAAACTATCGATTCTTCGTCAAGGAATCGACCAATCATCTGAAGTTTGATGAAATTCCAAGAAAGCCAGACCAAAACTATCGATTCTTCCTCAAGGAATCAACCAATCATCTGCAGTTTGATGAAATTAAAAGAAAGACAGACCAAAACTATCGATTCTTCGTCAAGGAATCGACCAATCATCTGAAGTTTGATGAAATTACAGGAAAGCCAGACCAAAAATATCGATCCTTCCTCAAGGAATCGACCAATCATCTGAAGTTTGTAGAAGGTCCAAGAAAGCCAGACCAAAACTATCGATTCATCGTCAAGGAATCGACCAATCATCTGAAGTTTGATGAAATTCAAAGAAAGCCAGACCAAAACTATCGATACTTCGTCAAGGAATCGAACAATCATCTGAAGTTTGATGAAATTCCAAGAAAGCCAGACCAAAACTATCGATTCTTCGTAAGGGAATCGACCAATCATCAGAAGTTTGATGAAATTCCAAGAAAGCCAGACCAAAACTATCGATTCTTCGTCAAGGAATCGATCAATCATCAGAAGTTTGATGAAATTCCAAGAAAGCCAGACCAAAACTATCGATTCTTCGTCAAGGAATCGACCAATCATCTGAAGTTTGATAAAATTCAAAGAAAGCCTGACCAAAAATATAGATTCTTCGTAAAGGAATCTACCAACCATCTGAAGTTTGATGAAATTACAGGAAATCCAGACCAAAACTATCGATTCTCCGTCAAGGAATCGACCAATCATCTGAAGTTTGATGGAATTCCAAGAAAGCCCGACCAAAACTATCGAAACTGAGTCAAGGAATCAACCAATCATCTGAAGTTTGATGAAATTCCAGGAAATCCAGACTAAAACTATCGATTCTTCGTCAAGGAATCGACCAATCATCTGAAGTTTGATGGAATTCCAAGAAAGCCCGACCAAACCTATCGATTCTTCCTCAAGGAATCAACCAATCATCTGAAGTTTGATGAAATTAAAAGAAAGCCAGACCAAAACTATCGATTCTTCGTCAAGGAATCGACCAATCATCTGAAGTTTGATGGAATTTCAAGAAAGCCAGACCAAAACTATCGATTCTTCGTCAAGGAATCGACCAATCATCAGAAGTTTGATGAAATTCCAAGAAAGCCAGACCAAAACTATCGATTCTTCGTCAAGGAATCGATCAATCATCAGAAGTTTGATGAAATTCCAAGAAAGCCAGACCAAAACTATCGATTCTTCGTCAAGGAATCGACCAATCATCTGAAGTTTGATAAAATTCAAAGAAAGCCTGACCAAAAATATAGATTCTTCGTCAAGGAATCTACCAACCATCTGAAGTTTGATGAAATTCCAGGAAATCCAGACCAAAACTATCGATCCCCGTCAAGGAATCGACCAATCATCTGAAGTTTGATGGAATTCCAAGAAAGCCCGACCAAAACTATCGAAACTGTGTCAAGGAATCAACCAATCATCTGAAGTTTGATGAAATTCCAGGAAATCCAGACTAAAACTATCGATTCTTCGTCAAGGAATCGACCAATCATCTGAAGTTTGATGGAATTCCAAGAAAGCCCGACCAAACCTATCGATTCTTCCTCAAGGAATCAACCAATCATCTGAAGTTTGATGAAATTAAAAGAAAGCCAGACCAAAACTATCGATTCTTCGTCAAGGAATCGACCAATCATCTGAAGTTTGATGGAATTTCAAGAAAGCCAGACCAAAACTATCGATTCTTCGTCAAGGAATCGACCAATCATCTGAAGTTTGATGAAATTCAAAGAAAGCCTGACCAAAAATATAGATTCTTCGTCAAGGAATCTACCAATCATCTGAAGTTTGATGAAATTCCAGGAAATCCGGACTAAAACTATCGATTCTTCGTCAAGGAATTGACCAATCATCTGAAGTTTGATGGAATTCCAAGAAAGCCCGACCAAAACTATCGATATTTTGTCAAGGAATCGACCAATCATCTGAAGTTTGATGAAATTACAGGAAAACCAGACCAAAAATATCGAAATTTTGTCAAGGAATCGACCAATCATCTGAAGTTTGATGAAATTACAGGAAAGCCAGACCAAAAATATCGATCCTTCCTCAAGGAATCGACCAATCATCTGAAATTTGATGAAATTCAAAGAAAGCCAGACCAAAACTATCGATTCTTCGTCAAGGAATCGACCAATCATCTGAAGTTGTAAGAAATTCCAAGGAAGCCAGACCATAACTATCGATTCTTCGTCAAGGAATCGAACAATCAACTTTAGGTTTGATGGAATTCCAAGAAAGCCAGACTAAAACTATCGATTCTTCGTCAAGGAATCGACCAATCATCAGAAGTTTGATGAAATTCCAAGAAAGCCAGACCAAAACTATCGATTCTTCGTCAAGGAATCGACCAATCATCAGAAGTTTGATGAAATTCCAAGAAAGCCAGACCAAAACTATCGATTCTTCGTCAAGGAATCGACCAATCATCTGAAGTTTTATGAAATTCCAAGAAAGCCAGACCAAAACTATCGATTCTTCGTCAAGGAATCGATCAATCATCAGAAGTTTGATGAAATTCCAAGAAAGCCAGACCAAAAATATAGATTCTTCGTCAAGGAATCTACCAATCATCTGAAGTTTGTTGAAATTCCAGGAAATCCGGACTAAAACTATCGATTCTTCGTCAAGGAATTTACCAATCATCTGAAGTGTGATGGAATTCCAAGAAAGCCCGACCAAAACTATCGATATTTTGTCAAGGAATCGACCTATCATCTGAAGTTTGATGAAATTACAGGAAAACCAGACCAAAAATATCGAAATTTTGTCAAGGAATCGACCAATCATCTGAAGTTTTATGAAATTCCAAGGAAGCCAGACCAAAACTATCGATTCTTCGTCAAGGAATCGAACAATCAACTTTAGGTTTGATGGAATTCCAAGAAAGCCAGACTAAAACTATCGATTCTTCGTCAAGGAATCGACCAATCATCAGAAGTTTGATGAAATTCCAAGAAAGCCAGACCAAAACTATCGATTCTTCGTCAAGGAATCGACCAATCATCTGAAGTTTTATGAAATTCCAAGGAAGCCAGACCAAAACTATCGATTCTTCGTCAAGGAATCGAACAATCAACTTTAGGTTTGATGGAATTCCAAGAAAGCCAGACGAAAACTATCGATTCTTCGTCAAGGAATCGACCAATCATCAGAAGTTTGATGAAATTCCGAGAAAGCCAGACCAAAACTATCGATTCTTCGTCAAGGAATCGACCAATCTTCAGAAGTTTGATGAAATTCCATGAAAGCCAGACCAAATTTATCGATACTTTGTCAAGGATTCAACCAATCATCTGAAGTTTGATGAAATTCCAGGAAATCCAGACTAAAACTATCGATTCTTCGTCAAGGAATCGACCAATCATCTGAAGTTTGATGGAATTCCAAGAAAGCCCGACCAAACCTATCGATTCTTCCTCAAGGAATCAACCAATCATCTGAAGTTTGATGAAATTCCAAGAAAGCCAGACCAAAACTATCGATTCTTCGTCAAGGAATCGACCAATCATCTGAAGTTTGATGGAATTCAAAGAAAGCCCGACAGAAACTTTCGATACTTTGTCAAGGAATCGACCAATCATCAGAAGTTTGATGAAATTCCGAGAAAGCCAGACCAAAACTATCGATTCTTCGTCAAGGAATCGACCAATCATCTGAAGTTTTATGAAATTCCAAGAAAGCCAGACCAAAACTATCGATTCTTCGTCAAGGAATCGATCAATCATCAGAAGTTTGTTGAAATTCCAGGAAATCCGGACTAAAACTATCGATTCTTCGTCAAGGAATTTACCAATCATCTGAAGTGTGATGGAATTCCAAGAAAGCCCGACCAAAACTATCGATATTTTGTCAAGGAATCGACCTATCATCTGAAGTTTGATGAAATTACAGGAAAACCAGACCAAAAATATCGAAATTTTGTCAAGGAATCGACCAATCATCTGAAGTTTTATGAAATTCCAAGGAAGCCAGACCAAAACTATCGATTCTTCGTCAAGGAATCGAACAATCAACTTTAGGTTTGATGGAATTCCAAGAAAGCCAGACTAAAACTATCGATTCTTCGTCAAGGAATCGACCAATCATCAGAAGTTTGATGAAATTCCAAGAAAGCCAGACCAAAACTATCGATTCTTCGTCAAGGAATCGACCAATCATCTGAAGTTTTATGAAATTCCAAGGAAGCCAGACCAAAACTATCGATTCTTCGTCAAGGAATCGAACAATCAACTTTAGGTTTGATGGAATTCCAAGAAAGCCAGACTAAAACTATCGATTCTTCGTCAAGGAATCGACCAATCATCAGAAGTTTGATGAAATTCCGAGAAAGCCAGACCAAAACTATCGATTCTTCGTCAAGGAATCGACCAATCTTCAGAAGTTTGATGAAATTCCATGAAAGCCAGACCAAATTTATCGATACTTTGTCAAGGATTCAACCAATCATCTGAAGTTTGATGAAATTAAAAGAAAGCCAGACCAAAACTATCGATTCTTCGTCAAGGAATCGACCAATCATCTGAAGTTTGATGGAATTTCAAGAAAGCCAGACCAAAACTATCGATTCTTCGTCAAGGAATCGACCAATCATCTGAAGTTTGATGAAATTCAAAGAAAGCCTGACCAAAAATATAGATTCTTCGTCAAGGAATCTACCAATCATCTGAAGTTTGATGAAATTCCAGGAAATCCGGACTAAAACTATCGATTCTTCGTCAAGGAATTGACCAATCATCTGAAGTTTGATGGAATTCCAAGAAAGCCCGACCAAAACTATCGATATTTTGTCAAGGAATCGACCAATCATCTGAAGTTTGATGAAATTACAGGAAAACCAGACCAAAAATATCGAAATTTTGTCAAGGAATCGACCAATCATCTGAAGTTTGATGAAATTACAGGAAAGCCAGACCAAAAATATCGATCCTTCCTCAAGGAATCGACCAATCATCTGAAATTTGATGAAATTCAAAGAAAGCCAGACCAAAACTATCGATTCTTCGTCAAGGAATCGACCAATCATCTGAAGTTGTAAGAAATTCCAAGGAAGCCAGACCATAACTATCGATTCTTCGTCAAGGAATCGAACAATCAACTTTAGGTTTGATGGAATTCCAAGAAAGCCAGACTAAAACTATCGATTCTTCGTCAAGGAATCGACCAATCATCAGAAGTTTGATGAAATTCCAAGAAAGCCAGACCAAAACTATCGATTCTTCGTCAAGGAATCGACCAATCATCAGAAGTTTGATGAAATTCCATGAAAGCCAGACCAAAACTATCGATTCTTCGTCAAGGAATCGACCAATCATCTGAAGTTTTATGAAATTCCAAGAAAGCCAGACCAAAACTATCGATTCTTCGTCAAGGAATCGATCAATCATCAGAAGTTTGATGAAATTCCAAGAAAGCCAGACCAAAAATATAGATTCTTCGTCAAGGAATCTACCAATCATCTGAAGTTTGTTGAAATTCCAGGAAATCCGGACTAAAACTATCGATTCTTCGTCAAGGAATTTACCAATCATCTGAAGTGTGATGGAATTCCAAGAAAGCCCGACCAAAACTATCGATATTTTGTCAAGGAATCGACCTATCATCTGAAGTTTGATGAAATTACAGGAAAACCAGACCAAAAATATCGAAATTTTGTCAAGGAATCGACCAATCATCTGAAGTTTTATGAAATTCCAAGGAAGCCAGACCAAAACTATCGATTCTTCGTCAAGGAATCGAACAATCAACTTTAGGTTTGATGGAATTCCAAGAAAGCCAGACTAAAACTATCGATTCTTCGTCAAGGAATCGACCAATCATCAGAAGTTTGATGAAATTCCAAGAAAGCCAGACCAAAACTATCGATTCTTCGTCAAGGAATCGACCAATCATCTGAAGTTTTATGAAATTCCAAGGAAGCCAGACCAAAACTATCGATTCTTCGTCAAGGAATCGAACAATCAACTTTAGGTTTGATGGAATTCCAAGAAAGCCAGACTAAAACTATCGATTCTTCGTCAAGGAATCGACCAATCATCAGAAGTTTGATGAAATTCCGAGAAAGCCAGACCAAAACTATCGATTCTTCGTCAAGGAATCGACCAATCTTCAGAAGTTTGATGAAATTCCATGAAAGCCAGACCAAATTTATCGATACTTTGTCAAGGATTCAACCAATCATCTGAAGTTTGATGAAATTCCAGGAAATCCAGACTAAAACTATCGATTCTTCGTCAAGGAATCGACCAATCATCTGAAGTTTGATGGAATTCCAAGAAAGCCCGACCAAACCTATCGATTCTTCCTCAAGGAATCAACCAATCATCTGAAGTTTGATGAAATTAAAAGAAAGCCAGACCAAAACTATCGATTCTTCGTCAAGGAATCGACCAATCATCTGAAGTTTGATGGAATTCAAAGAAAGCCCGACAGAAACTTTCGATACTTTGTCAAGGAATCGACCAATCATCAGAAGTTTGATGAAATTCCGAGAAAGCCAGACCAAAACTATCGATTCTTCGTCAAGGAATCGACCAATCATCTGAAGTTTTATGAAATTCCAAGAAAGCCAGACCAAAACTATCGATTCTTCGTCAAGGAATCGATCAATCATCAGAAGTTTGTTGAAATTCCAGGAAATCCGGACTAAAACTATCGATTCTTCGTCAAGGAATTTACCAATCATCTGAAGTGTGATGGAATTCCAAGAAAGCCCGACCAAAACTATCGATATTTTGTCAAGGAATCGACCTATCATCTGAAGTTTGATGAAATTACAGGAAAACCAGACCAAAAATATCGAAATTTTGTCAAGGAATCGACCAATCATCTGAAGTTTTATGAAATTCCAAGGAAGCCAGACCAAAACTATCGATTCTTCGTCAAGGAATCGAACAATCAACTTTAGGTTTGATGGAATTCCAAGAAAGCCAGACTAAAACTATCGATTCTTCGTCAAGGAATCGACCAATCATCAGAAGTTTGATGAAATTCCAAGAAAGCCAGACCAAAACTATCGATTCTTCGTCAAGGAATCGACCAATCATCTGAAGTTTTATGAAATTCCAAGGAAGCCAGACCAAAACTATCGATTCTTCGTCAAGGAATCGAACAATCAACTTTAGGTTTGATGGAATTCCAAGAAAGCCAGACTAAAACTATCGATTCTTCGTCAAGGAATCGACCAATCATCAGAAGTTTGATGAAATTCCGAGAAAGCCAGACCAAAACTATCGATTCTTCGTCAAGGAATCGACCAATCTTCAGAAGTTTGATGAAATTCCATGAAAGCCAGACCAAATTTATCGATACTTTGTCAAGGATTCAACCAATCATCTGAAGTTTGATGAAATTCCAGGAAATCCAGACTAAAACTATCGATTCTTCGTCAAGGAATCGACCAATCATCTGAAGTTTGATGGAATTCCAAGAAAGCCCGACCAAACCTATCGATTCTTCCTCAAGGAATCAACCAATCATCTGAAGTTTGATGAAATTAAAAGAAAGCCAGACCAAAACTATCGATTCTTCGTCAAGGAATCGACCAATCATCTGAAGTTTGATGGAATTCAAAGAAAGCCCGACAGAAACTTTCGATACTTTGTCAAGGAATCGACCAATCATCAGAAGTTTGATAAAATTCCGAGAAAGCCAGACCAAAACTATCGATTCTTCGTCAAGGAATCGACCAATCATCTGAAGTTTTATGAAATTCCAAGAAAGCCAGACCAAAACTATCGATTCTTCGTCAAGGAATCGATCAATCATCAGAAGTTTGATGAAATTCCAAGAAAGCCAGACCAAAAATATAGATTCTTCGTCAAGGAATCTACCAATCATCTGAAGTTTGTTGAAATTCCAGGAAATCCGGACTAAAACTATCGATTCTTCGTCAAGGAATTTACCAATCATCTGAAGTGTGATGGAATTCCAAGAAAGCCCGACCAAAACTATCGATATTTTGTCAAGGAATCGACCTATCATCTGAAGTTTGATGAAATTACAGGAAAACCAGACCAAAAATATCGAAATTTTGTCAAGGAATCGACCAATCATCTGAAGTTTTATGAAATTCCAAGGAAGCCAGACCAAAACTATCGATTCTTCGTCAAGGAATCGAACAATCAACTTTAGGTTTGATGGAATTCCAAGAAAGCCAGACTAAAACTATCGATTCTTCGTCAAGGAATCGACCAATCATCAGAAGTTTGATGAAATTCCAAGAAAGCCAGACCAAAACTATCGATTCTTCGTCAAGGAATCGACCAATCATCTGAAGTTTTATGAAATTCCAAGGAAGCCAGACCAAAACTATCGATTCTTCGTCAAGGAATCGAACAATCAACTTTAGGTTTGATGGAATTCCAAGAAAGCCAGACTAAAACTATCGATTCTTCGTCAAGGAATCGACCAATCATCAGAAGTTTGATGAAATTCCGAGAAAGCCAGACCAAAACTATCGATTCTTCGTCAAGGAATCGACCAATCTTCAGAAGTTTGATGAAATTCCATGAAAGCCAGACCAAATTTATCGATACTTTGTCAAGGATTCAACCAATCATCTGAAGTTTGATGAAATTCCAGGAAATCCAGACTAAAACTATCGATTCTTCGTCAAGGAATCGACCAATCATCTGAAGTTTGATGGAATTCCAAGAAAGCCCGACCAAACCTATCGATTCTTCCTCAAGGAATCGACCAATCATCTGAAGTTTGATGAAATTCAAAGAAAGCCAGACCAAAACTATCGATTCTTCGTCAAGGAATCGACCAATCATCTGAAGTTTGATGGAATTCAAAGAAAGCCCGACAGAAACTTTCGATACTTTGTCAAGGAATCGACCAATCATCAGAAGTTTGATGAAATTCCGAGAAAGCCAGACCAAAACTATCGATTCTTCGTCAAGGAATCGACCAATCATCAGAAGTTTGATGAAATTCCATGAAAGCCAGACCAAAACTATCGATTCTTCGTCAAGGAATCGACCAATCATCTGAAGTTTTATGAAAATCCAAGAAAGCCAGACCAAAACTATCGATTCTTCCTCAAGGAATCGACCAATCATCTGAAGTTTGATGAAATTCAAAGAAAGCCAGACCAAAACTATCGATTCTTCGTCAAGGAATCTACCAACCATCTGAAATTTGATGAAATTCCAGGAAATCCAGACCAAAACTATCGATTCTCCGTCAAGGAATCGACCAATCATCTGAAGTTTGATGGAATTCAAAGAAAGCCCGACAGAAACTTTCGATACTTTGTCAAGGAATCAACCAATCATCTGAAGTTTGATGAAATTCCAGGAAATCCAGACTAAAACTATCGATTCTTCGTCAAGGAATCGACCAATCATCTGAAGTTTGATGGAATTCCAAGAAAGCCCGACCAAACCTATCGATACTTTGTCAAGGAATCAACCAATAATCTGAAGTTTGATGAAATTTCAAGAAAGCCAGACCAAAACTATCGATTCTTCGTCAAGGAATCGATCAATCATCAGAAATTTGATGAAATTCCAAGAAAGCCAGACCAAAACTATCGATTCTTCGTTAAGGAATCGACCAATCATCTGAAGTTTTATGAAATTCCAGGAAATCCAGACCAAAACTATCGATTCTCCGTCAAGGAATCGACCAATCATCTGAAGTTTGATGGAATTCCAAGAAAGCCCGACCAAACCTATCGATTCTTCCTCAAGGAATCAACCAATCATCTGAAGTTTGATGAAATTAAAAGAAAGCCAGACCAAAACTATCGATTCTTCGTCAAGGAATCGACCAATCATCTGAAGTTTGATGGAATTTCAAGAAAGCCAGACCAAAACTATCGATTCTTCCTCAAGGAATCGACCAATCATCTGAAGTTTGATGAAATTCCAAGAAAGCCAGACCAAAACTATCGATTCTTCGTCAAGGAATCGATCAATCATCTGAAGTTTGATGAAATTCCAAGAAAGCCAGACCAAAACTATCGATTCTTCGTCAAGGAATCGACCAATCATCTGAAGTTTGATGAAATTCAAAGAAAGCCTGACCAAAAATATAGATTCTTCGTCAAGGAATCTACCAATCATCTGAAGTTTGATGAAATTCCAGGAAATCCGGACTAAAACTATCGATTCTTCGTCAAGGAATTGACCAATCATCTGAAGTTTGATGGAATTCCAAGAAAGCCCGACCAAAACTATCGATATTTTGTCAAGGAATCGACCAATCATCTGAAGTTTGATGAAATTACAGGAAAGCCAGACCAAAAATATCGATCCTTCCTCAAGGAATCGACCAATCATCTGAAATTTGATGAAATTCAAAGAAAGCCAGACCAAAACTATCGATTCTTCGTCAAGGAATCGACCAATCATCTGAAGTTTGATAAAATTCAAAGAAAGCCTGACCAAAAATATAGATTCTTCGTCAAGGAATGTACCAACCATCTGAAGTTTGATAAAATTCCAGGAAATCCAGACCAAAACTATCGATTCTCCGTCAAGGAATCGACCAATCATCTGAAGTTTGATGGAATTCCAAGAAAGCCCGACCAAAACTATCGATACTTTGTCAAGGAATCAACCAATCATCTGAATTTTGATGAAATTCCAGGAAATCCAGACTAAAACTATCGATTCTTCGTCAAGGAATCGACCAATCATCTGAAGTTTGATGGAATTCCAAGAAAGCCCGACCAAACCTATCGATTCTTCCTCAAGGAATCAACCAATCATCTGAAATTTGATGAAATTAAAAGAAAGCCAGACCAAAACTATCGATACTTCGTCAAGGATTCAACCAATCATCTGAAGTTTGATGAAATTCCAGGAAATCCAGACTAAAACTATCGATTCTTCGTCAAGGAATCGACCAATCATCTGAAGTTTGATGGAATTCCAAGAAAGCCCGACCAAACCTATCGATTCTTCCTCAAGGAATCAACCAATCATCTGAAGTTTGATGAAATTAAAAGAAAGCCAGACCAAAACTATCGATTCTTCGTCAAGGAATCAACCAATCATCTGAAGTTTGATGAAATTCCAAGAAAGCCAGACCAAAACTATCGATTCTTCGTCAAGGAATCGACCAATCATCAGAAGTTTGATGAAATTCCGAGAAAGCCAGACCAAAACTATCGATTCTTCGTCAAGGAATCGACCAATCATCAGAAGTTTGATGAAATTCCATGAAAGCCAGACCAAAACTATCGATTCTTCGTCAAGGAATCGACCAATCATCTGAAGTTTTATGAAATTCCAAGAAAGCCAGACCAAAACTATCGATTCTTCCTCAAGGAATCGACCAATCATCTGAAGTTTGATGAAATTCAAAGAAAGCCAGACCAAAACTATCGATTCTTCGTCAAGGAATCTACCAACCATCTGAAGTTTGATGAAATTCCAGGAAATCCAGACCAAAACTATCGATTCTCCGTCAAGGAATCGACCAATCATCTGAAGTTTGATGGAATTCAAAGAAAGCCCGACCAAAACTTTCGATACTTTGTCAAGGAATCAACCAATCATCTGAAGTTTGATGAAATTCCAGGAAATCCAGACTAAAACTATCGATTCTTCGTCAAGGAATCGACCAATCATCTGAAGTTTGATGGAATTCCAAGAAAGCCCGACCAAACCTATCGATACTTTGTCAAGGAATCGACCAATCATGTGAAGTTTGATGAAATTCAAAGAAAGCCAGACCAAAACTATCGATACTTCGTCAAGGAATCGAACAATCAACTTAGGTTTGATGGAATTCCAAGAAAGCCAGACCAAAACTATCGATTCTTCGTCAAGGAATCGACCAATCATCAGAAGTTTGATGAAATTCCAAGAAAGCCAGACCAAAACTATCGATTCTTCGTCAAGGAATCGATCAATCATCAGAAGTTTGATGAAATTCCAAGAAAGCCAGACCAAAACTATCGATTCTTCGTCAAGGAATCGACCAATCATCTGAAGTTTGATAAAATTCAAAGAAAGCCTGACCAAAAATATAGATTCTTCGTCAAGGAATCTACCAACCATCTGAAGTTTGATAAAATTCCAGGAAATCCAGACCAAAACTATCGATTCTCCGTCAAGGAATCGACCAATCATCTGAAGTTTGATGGAATTCCAAGAAAGCCCGACCAAAACTATCGATACTTTGTCAAGGAATCAACCAATCATCTGAAGTTTGATGAAATTCCAGGAAATCCAGACTAAAACTATCGATTCTTCGTCAAGGAATCGACCAATCATCTGAAGTTGGATGGAATTCCAAGAAAGCCCGACCAAACCTATCGATTCTTCCTCAAGGAATCAACCAATCATCTGAAGTTTGATAAAATTCAAAGAAAGCCTGACCAAAAATATAGATTCTTCGTCAAGGAATCTACCAACCATCTGAAGTTTGATGAAATTCCAGGAAATCCAGACCAAAACTATCGATCCCCGTCAAGGAATCGACCAATCATCTGAAGTTTGATGGAATTCCAAGAAAGCCCGACCAAAACTATCGAAACTGTGTCAAGGAATCAACCAATCATCTGAAGTTTGATGAAATTCCAGGAAATCCAGACTAAAACTATCGATTCTTCGTCAAGGAATCGACCAATCATCTGAAGTTTGATGGAATTCCAAGAAAGCCCGACCAAACCTATCGATTCTTCCTCAAGGAATCAACCAATCATCTGAAGTTTGATGAAATTAAAAGAAAGCCAGACCAAAACTATCGATTCTTCGTCAAGGAATCGACCAATCATCTGAAGTTTGATGGAATTTCAAGAAAGCCAGACCAAAACTATCGATTCTTCGTCAAGGAATCGACCAATCATCTGAAGTTTGATGAAATTCAAAGAAAGCCTGACCAAAAATATAGATTCTTCGTCAAGGAATCTACCAATCATCTGAAGTTTGATGAAATTCCAGGAAATCCAGACTAAAACTATCGATTCTTCGTCAAGGAATTGACCAATCATCTGAAGTTTGATGGAATTCCAAGAAAGCCCGACCAAAACTATCGATATTTTGTCAAGGAATCGACCAATCATCTGAAGTTTGATGAAATTACAGGAAAACCAGACCAAAAATATCGAAATTTTGTCAAGGAATCGACCAATCATCTGAAGTTTGATGAAATTACAGGAAAGCCAGACCAAAAATATCGATCCTTCCTCAAGGAATCGACCAATCATCTGAAATTTGATGAAATTCAAAGAAAGCCAGACCAAAACTATCGATTCTTCGTCAAGGAATCGACCAATCATCTGAAGTTGTAAGAAATTCCAAGGAAGCCAGACCATAACTATCGATTCTTCGTCAAGGAATCGAACAATCAACTTTAGGTTTGATGGAATTCCAAGAAAGCCAGACTAAAACTATCGATTCTTCGTCAAGGAATCGACCAATCATCAGAAGTTTGATGAAATTCCAAGAAAGCCAGACCAAAACTATCGATTCTTCGTCAAGGAATCGACCAATCATCAGAAGTTTGATGAAATTCCATGAAAGCCAGACCAAAACTATCGATTCTTCGTCAAGGAATCGACCAATCATCTGAAGTTTTATGAAATTCCAAGAAAGCCAGACCAAAACTATCGATTCTTCGTCAAGGAATCGATCAATCATCAGAAGTTTGATGAAATTCCAAGAAAGCCAGACCAAAAATATAGATTCTTCGTCAAGGAATCTACCAATCATCTGAAGTTTGTTGAAATTCCAGGAAATCCGGACTAAAACTATCGATTCTTCGTCAAGGAATTTACCAATCATCTGAAGTGTGATGGAATTCCAAGAAAGCCCGACCAAAACTATCGATATTTTGTCAAGGAATCGACCTATCATCTGAAGTTTGATGAAATTACAGGAAAACCAGACCAAAAATATCGAAATTTTGTCAAGGAATCGACCAATCATCTGAAGTTTTATGAAATTCCAAGGAAGCCAGACCAAAACTATCGATTCTTCGTCAAGGAATCGAACAATCAACTTTAGGTTTGATGGAATTCCAAGAAAGCCAGACTAAAACTATCGATTCTTCGTCAAGGAATCGACCAATCATCTGAAGTTTGATGGAATTCCAAGAAAGCCCGACCAAAACTATCGATTCTTCGTCAAGGAATCGACCAATCATCTGAAGTTTTATGAAATTCCAAGAAAGCCAGACCAAAACTATCGATTCTTCGTCAAGGAATCGAACAATCAACTTTAGGTTTGATGGAATTCCAAGAAAGCCAGACTAAAACTATCGATTCTTCGTCAAGGAATCGACCAATCATCAGAAGTTTGATGAAATTCCGAGAAAGCCAGACCAAAACTATCGATTCTTCGTCAAGGAATCGACCAATCTTCAGAAGTTTGATGAAATTCCATGAAAGCCAGACCAAATTTATCGATACTTTGTCAAGGAATCAACCAATCATCTGAAGTTTGATGAAATTCCAGGAAATCCAGACTAAAACTATCGATTCTTCGTCAAGGAATCGACCAATCATCTGAAGTTTGATGGAATTCCAAGAAAGCCCGACCAAACCTATCGATTCTTCCTCAAGGAATCGACCAATCATCTGAAGTTTGATGAAATTAAAAGAAAGCCAGACCAAAACTATCGATTCTTCGTCAAGGAATCGACCAATCATCTGAAGTTTGATGGAATTCAAAGAAAGCCCGACAGAAACTTTCGATACTTTGTCAAGGAATCGACCAATCATCAGAAGTTTGATGAAATTCCGAGAAAGCCAGACCAAAACTATCGATTCTTCGTCAAGGAATCGACCAATCATCAGAAGTTTGATGAAATTCCATGAAAGCCAGACCAAAACTATCGATTCTTCGTCAAGGAATCGACCAATCATCTGAAGTTTTATGAAAATCCAAGAAAGCCAGACCAAAACTATCGATTCTTCGTCAAGGAATCGACCAATCATCTGAAGTTTGATGAAATTCAAAGAAAGCCAGACCAAAACTATCGATTCTTCGTCAAGGAATCTACCAACCATCTGAAGTTTGATGAAATTCCAGGAAATCCAGACCAAAACTATCGATTCTCCGTCAAGGAATCGACCAATCATCTGAAGTTTGATGAAATTCCAAGAAAGCCAGACAGAAACTTTCGATACTTTGTCAAGGAATCAACCAATCATCTGAAGTTTGATGAAATTCCAGGAAATCCAGACTAAAACTATCGATTCTTCGTCAAGGAATCGACCAATCATCTGAAGTTTGATGGAATTCCAAGAAAGCCCGACCAAACCTATCGATACTTTGTCAAGGAATCAACCAATCATCTGAAGTTTGATGGAATTTCAAGAAAGCCAGACCAAAACTATCGATTCTTCGTCAAGGAATCGATCAATCATCAGAAATTTGATGAAATTCCAAGAAAGCCAGACCAAAACTATCGATTCTTCGTCAAGGAATCGACCAATCATCTGAAGTTTTATGAAATTCCAAGAAAGCCAGACCAAAACTATCGATTCTCCGTCAAGGAATCGACCAATCATCTGAAGTTTGATGGAATTCCAAGAAAGCCCGACCAAACCTATCGATTCTTCCTCAAGGAATCAACCAATCATCTGAAGTTTGATGAAATTAAAAGAAAGCCAGACCAAAACTATCGATTCTTCGTCAAGGAATCGACCAATCATCTGAAGTTTGATGGAATTCCAAGAAAGCCAGACCAAAACTATCGATTCTTCGTCAAGGAATCAACCAATCATCTGAAGTTTGATGAAATTCCAAGAAAGCCAGACCAAAACTATCGATTCTTCGTCAAGGAATCGATCAATCATCAGAAGTTTGATGAAATTCCAAGAAAGCCAGACCAAAACTATCGATTCTTCGTCAAGGAATCGACCAATCATCTGAAGTTTGATGAAATTCAAAGAAAGCCTGACCAAAAATATAGATTCTTCGTCAAGGAATCTACCAATCATCTGAAGTTTGATGAAATTCCAGGAAATCCGGACTAAAACTATCGATTCTTCGTCAAGGAATTGACCAATCATCTGAAGTTTGATGGAATTCCAAGAAAGCCCGACCAAAACTATCGATATTTTGTCAAGGAATCGACCAATCATCTGAAGTTTGATGAAATTACAGGAAAGCCAGACCAAAAATATCGATCCTTCCTCAAGGAATCGACCAATCATCTGAAATTTGATGAAATTCAAAGAAAGCCAGACCAAAACTATCGATTCTTCGTCAAGGAATCGACCAATCATCTGAAGTTTGATAAAATTCAAAGAAAGCCTGACCAAAAATATAGATTCTTCGTCAAGGAATCTACCAACCATCTGAAGTTTGATAAAATTCCAGGAAATCCAGACCAAAACTATCGATTCTCCGTCAAGGAATCGACCAATCATCTGAAGTTTGATGGAATTCCAAGAAAGCCCGACCAAAACTATCGATACTTTGTCAAGGAATCAACCAATCATCTGAATTTTGATGAAATTCCAAGAAATCCAGACCAAAACTATCGATTCTTCGTCAAGGAATCGACCAATCATCTGAAGTTTGATGGAATTCCAAGAAAGCCCGACCAAACCTATCGATTCTTCCTCAAGGAATCAACCAATCATCTGAAATTTGATGAAATTCCAAGAAAGCCAGACCAAAAATATAGATTCTTCGTCAAGGAATCTACCAATCATCTGAAGTTTGTTGAAATTCCAGGAAATCCGGACTAAAACTATCGATTCTTCGTCAAGGAATTTACCAATCATCTGAAGTGTGATGGAATTCCAAGAAAGCCCGACCAAAACTATCGATATTTTGTCAAGGAATCGACCTATCATCTGAAGTTTGATGAAATTACAGGAAAACCAGACCAAAAATATCGAAATTTTGTCAAGGAATCGACCAATCATCTGAAGTTTTATGAAATTCCAAGGAAGCCAGACCAAAACTATCGATTCTTCGTCAAGGAATCGAACAATCAACTTTAGGTTTGATGGAATTCCAAGAAAGCCAGACTAAAACTATCGATTCTTCGTCAAGGAATCGACCAATCATCAGAAGTTTGATGAAATTCCAAGAAAGCCAGACCAAAACTATCGATTCTTCGTCAAGGAATCGACCAATCATCTGAAGTTTGATGAAATTCCAAGGAAGCCAGACCAAAACTATCGATTCTTCGTCAAGGAATCGAACAATCAACTTTAGGTTTGATGGAATTCCAAGAAAGCCAGACTAAAACTATCGATTCTTCGTCAAGGAATCGACCAATCATCAGAAGTTTGATGAAATTCCGAGAAAGCCAGACCAAAACTATCGATTCTTCGTCAAGGAATCGACCAATCTTCAGAAGTTTGATGAAATTCCATGAAAGCCAGACCAAATTTATCGATACTTTGTCAAGGATTCAACCAATCATCTGAAGTTTGATGAATTTCCAGGAAATCCAGACTAAAACTATCGATTCTTCGTCAAGGAATCGACCAATCATCTGAAGTTTGATGGAATTCCAAGAAAGCCCGACCAAACCTATCGATTCTTCCTCAAGGAATCAACCAATCATCTGAAGTTTGATGAAATTAAAAGAAAGCCAGACCAAAACTATCGATTCTTCGTCAAGGAATCGACCAATCATCTGAAGTTTGATGGAATTCAAAGAAAGCCCGACAGAAACTTTCGATACTTTGTCAAGGAATCGACCAATCATCAGAAGTTTGATGAAATTCCGAGAAAGCCAGACCAAAACTATCGATTCTTCGTCAAGGAATCGACCAATCATCAGAAGTTTGATGAAATTCCATGAAAGCCAGACCAAAACTATCGATTCTTCGTCAAGGAATCGACCAATCATCTGAAGTTTTATGAAAATCCAAGAAAGCCAGACCAAAACTATCGATTCTTCCTCAAGGAATCGACCAATCATCTGAAGTTTGATGAAATTCAAAGAAAGCCAGACCAAAACTATCGATTCTTCGTCAAGGAATCGATCAATCATCAGAAGTTTGTTGAAATTCCAGGAAATCCGGACTAAAACTATCGATTCTTCGTCAAGGAATTTACCAATCATCTGAAGTGTGATGGAATTCCAAGAAAGCCCGACAGAAACTTTCGATACTTTGTCAAGGAATCAACCAATCATCTGAAGTTTGATGAAATTCCAGGAAATCCAGACTAAAACTATCGATTCTTCGTCAAGGAATCGACCAATCATCTGAAGTTTGATGGAATTCCAAGAAAGCCCGACCAAACCTATCGATACTTTGTCAAGGAATCAACCAATAATCTGAAGTTTGATGAAATTTCAAGAAAGCCAGACCAAAACTATCGATTCTTCGTCAAGGAATCGATCAATCATCAGAAATTTGATGAAATTCCAAGAAAGCCAGACCAAAACTATCGATTCTTCGTCAAGGAATCGACCAATCATCTGAAGTTTTATGAAATTCCAGGAAATCCAGACCAAAACTATCGATTCTCCGTCAAGGAATCGACCAATCATCTGAAGTTTGATGGAATTCCAAGAAAGCCCGACCAAACCTATCGATTCTTCCTCAAGGAATCAACCAATCATCTGAAGTTTGATGAAATTAAAAGAAAGCCAGACCAAAACTATCGATTCTTCGTCAAGGAATCGACCAATCATCTGAAGTTTGATGGAATTTCAAGAAAGCCAGACCAAAACTATCGATTCTTCCTCAAGGAATCGACCAATCATCTGAAGTTTGATTAAATTCCAAGAAAGCCAGACCAAAACTATCGATTCTTCGTCAAGGAATCGATCAATCATCAGAAGTTTGATGAAATTCCAAGAAAGCCAGACCAAAACTATCGATTCTTCGTCAAGGAATCGACCAATCATCTGAAGTTTGATGAAATTCAAAGAAAGCCTGACCAAAAATATAGATTCTTCGTCAAGGAATCTACCAATCATCTGAAGTTTGATGAAATTCCAGGAAATCCGGACTAAAACTATCGATTCTTCGTCAAGGAATTGACCAATCATCTGAAGTTTGATGGAATTCCAAGAAAGCCCGACCAAAACTATCGATATTTTGTCAAGGAATCGACCAATCATCTGAAGTTTGATGAAATTACAGGAAAGCCAGACCAAAAATATCGATCCTTCCTCAAGGAATCGACCAATCATCTGAAATTTGATGAAATTCAAAGAAAGCCAGACCAAAACTATCGATTCTTCGTCAAGGAATCGACCAATCATCTGAAGTTTGATAAAATTCAAAGAAAGCCTGACCAAAAATATAGATTCTTCGTCAAGGAATCTACCAACCATCTGAAGTTTGATGAAATTCCAGGAAATCCAGACCAAAACTATCGATTCTCCGTCAAGGAATCGACCAATCATCTGAAGTTTGATGGAATTCCAAGAAAGCCCGACCAAAACTATCGATACTTTGTCAAGGAATCAACCAATCATCTGAATTTTGATGAAATTCCAGGAAATCCAGACAAAAACTATCGATTCTTCGTCAAGGAATCGACCAATCATCTGAAGTTTGATGGAATTCCAAGAAAGCCCGACCAAACCTATCGATTCTTCCTCAAGGAATCAACCAATCATCTGAAGTTTGATGAAATTAAAAGAAAGCCAGACCAAAACTATCGATTCTTCGTCAAGGAATCGACCAATCATCTGAAGTTTGATGGAATTTCAAGAAAGCCAGACCAAAACTATCGATTCTTCCTCAAGGAATCGACCAATCATCTGAAGTTTGATTAAATTCCAAGAAAGCCCGACCAAACCTATCGATTCTTCCTCAAGGAATCAACCAATCATCTGAAGTTTGATGAAATTAAAAGAAAGCCAGACCAAACCTATCGATTCTTCGTCAAGGAATCAACCAATCATCTGAAGTTTGATGAAATTCCAAGAAAGCCAGACCAAAACTATCGATTCTTCGTCAAGGAATCGACCAATCATCAGAAGTTTGATGAAATTCCGAGAAAGCCAGACCAAAACTATCGATTCTTCGTCAAGGAATCGACCAATCATCAGAAGTTTGATGAAATTCCATGAAAGCCAGACCAAAACTATCGATTCTTCGTCAAGGAATCGACCAATCATCTGAAGTTTTATGAAATTCCAAGAAAGCCAGACCAAAACTATCGATTCTTCCTCAAGGAATCGACCAATCATCTGAAGTTTGATGAAATTCAAAGAAAGCCAGACCAAAACTATCGATTCTTCGTCAAGGAATCTACCAACCATCTGAAGTTTGATGAAATTCCAGGAAATCCAGACCAAAACTATCGATTCTCCGTCAAGGAATCGACCAATCATCTGAAGTTTGATGGAATTCAAAGAAAGCCCGACAGAAACTTTCGATACTTTGTCAAGGAATCAACCAATCATCTGAAGTTTGATGAAATTCCAGGAAATCCAGACTAAAACTATCGATTCTTCGTCAAGGAATCGACCAATCATCTGAAGTTTGATGGAATTCCAAGAAAGCCCGACCAAACCTATCGATACTTTGTCAAGGAATCAACCAATCATGTGAAGTTTGATGAAATTCAAAGAAAGCCAGACCAAAACTATCGATACTTCGTCAAGGAATCGAACAATCAACTTAGGTTTGATGGAATTCCAAGAAAGCCAGACCAAAACTATCGATTCTTCGTCAAGGAATCGACCAATCATCAGAAGTTTGATGAAATTCCAAGAAAGCCAGACCAAAACTATCGATTCTTCGTCAAGGAATCGATCAATCATCAGAAGTTTGATGAAATTCCAAGAAAGCCAGACCAAAACTATCGATTCTTCGTCAAGGAATCGACCAATCATCTGAAGTTTGATAAAATTCAAAGAAAGCCTGACCAAAAATATAGATTCTTCGTCAAGGAATCTACCAACCATCTGAAGTTTGATAAAATTCCAGGAAATCCAGACCAAAACTATCGATTCTCCGTCAAGGAATCGACCAATCATCTGAAGTTTGATGGAATTCCAAGAAAGCCCGACCAAAACTATCGATACTTTGTCAAGGAATCAACCAATCATCTGAAGTTTGATGAAATTCCAGGAAATCCAGACTAAAACTATCGATTCTTCGTCAAGGAATCGACCAATCATCTGAAGTTGGATGGAATTCCAAGAAAGCCAGACCAAAACTATCGATACTTCGTCAAGGATTCAACCAATCATCTGAAGTTTGATGAAATTCCAGGAAATCCAGACTAAAACTATCGATTCTTCGTCAAGGAATCGACCAATAATCTGAAGTTTGATGAAATTTCAAGAAAGCCAGACAAAAACTATCGATTCTTCGTCAAGGAATCGATCAATCATCAGAAGTTTGATGAATTTCCAAGAAAGCCAGACCAAAACTATCGATTCTTCGTCAAGGAATCGACCAATCATCTGAAGTTTGATGAAATTCCAAGAAAGCCAGACCAAAACTATCGATTCTTCGTCAAGGTATCGATCAATCATCAGAAGTTTGATGAAATTCCAAGAAAGCCAGACCAAAACTATCGATTCTTCGTCAAGGAATCGACCAATCATCTGAAGTTTTATGAAATTCCAAGAAATCCAGACTAAAACTATCGATTCTTCGTCAAGGAATCGACCAATCATCTGAAGTTTGATGGAATTCCAAGAAAGCCCGACCAAACCTATCGATTCTTCCTCAAGGAATCAACCAATCATCTGAAGTTTGATGAAATTCCAGGAAATCCAGACTAAAACTATCGATTCTTCGTCAAGGAATCGACCAATCATCTGAAGTTTGATGGAATTCCGAGAAAGCCCGACCAAACCTATCGATTCTTCCTCAAGGAATCAACCAATCATCTGAAATTTGATGAAATTAAAAGAAAGCCAGACCAAAACTATCGATACTTCGTCAAGGATTCAACCAATCATCTGAAGTTTGATGAAATTCCAGGAAATCCAGACTAAAACTATCGATTCTTCGTCAAGGAATCGACCAATCATCTGAAGTTTGATGGAATTCCAAGAAAGCCCGACCAAACCTATCGATTCTTCCTCAAGGAATCAACCAATCATCTGAAGTTTGATGAAATTAAAAGAAAGCCAGACCAAAACTATCGATTCTTCGTCAAGGAATCAACCAATCATCTGAAGTTTGATGAAATTCCAAGAAAGCCAGACCAAAACTATCGATTCTTCGTCAAGGAATCGACCAATCATCAGAAGTTTGATGAAATTCCGAGAAAGCCAGACCAAAACTATCGATTCTTCGTCAAGGAATCGACCAATCATCAGAAGTTTGATGAAATTCCATGAAAGCCAGACCAAAACTATCGATTCTTCGTCAAGGAATCGACCAATCATCTGAAGTTTTATGAAATTCCAAGAAAGCCAGACCAAAACTATCGATTCTTCCTCAAGGAATCGACCAATCATCTGAAGTTTGATGAAATTCAAAGAAAGCCAGACCAAAACTATCGATTCTTCGTCAAGGAATCTACCAACCATCTGAAGTTTGATGAAATTCCAGGAAATCCAGACCAAAACTATCGATTCTCCGTCAAGGAATCGACCAATCATCTGAAGTTTGATGGAATTCAAAGAAAGCCCGACAGAAACTTTCGATACTTTGTCAAGGAATCAACCAATCATCTGAAGTTTGATGAAATTCCAGGAAATCCAGACTAAAACTATCGATTCTTCGTCAAGGAATCGACCAATCATCTGAAGTTTGATGGAATTCCAAGAAAGCCCGACCAAACCTATCGATACTTTGTCAAGGAATCAACCAATCATGTGAAGTTTGATGAAATTCAAAGAAAGCCAGACCAAAACTATCGATACTTCGTCAAGGAATCGAACAATCAACTTAGGTTTGATGGAATTCCAAGAAAGCCAGACCAAAACTATCGATTCTTCGTCAAGGAATCGACCAATCATCAGAAGTTTGATGAAATTCCAAGAAAGCCAGACCAAAACTATCGATTCTTCGTCAAGGAATCGATCAATCATCAGAAGTTTGATGAAATTCCAAGAAAGCCAGACCAAAACTATCGATTCTTCGTCAAGGAATCGACCAATCATCTGAAGTTTGATAAAATTCAAAGAAAGCCTGACCAAAAATATAGATTCTTCGTCAAGGAATCTACCAACCATCTGAAGTTTGATAAAATTCCAGGAAATCCAGACCAAAACTATCGATTCTCCGTCAAGGAATCGACCAATCATCTGAAGTTTGATGGAATTCCAAGAAAGCCCGACCAAAACTATCGATACTTTGTCAAGGAATCAACCAATCATCTGAAGTTTGATGAAATTCCAGGAAATCCAGACTAAAACTATCGATTCTTCGTCAAGGAATCGACCAATCATCTGAAGTTTGATGGAATTCCAAGAAAGCCCGACCAAACCTATCGATTCTTCCTCAAGGAATCAACCAATCATCTGAAATTTGATGAAATTAAAAGAAAGCCAGACCAAAACTATCGATACTTCGTCAAGGATTCAACCAATCATCTGAAGTTTGATGAAATTCCAGGAAATCCAGACTAAAACTATCGATTCTTCGTCAAGGAATCGACCAATAATCTGAAGTTTGATGAAATTTCAAGAAAGCCAGACCAAAACTATCGATTCTTCGTCAAGGAATCGATCAATCATCAGAAGTTTGATGAAATTCCAAGAAAGCCAGACCAAAACTATCGATTCTTCGTCAAGGAATCGACCAATCATCTGAAGTTTGATGAAATTCAAAGAAAGCCTGACCAAAAATATAGATTCTTCGTCAAGGAATCTACCAATCATCTGAAGTTTGATGAAATTCAAGGAAATCCGGACTAAAACTATCGATTCTTCGTCAAGGAATTGACCAATCATCTGAAGTTTGATGGAATTCCAAGAAAGCCCGACCAAAACTATCGATATTTTGTCAAGGAATCGACCAATCATCTGAAGTTTGATGAAATTACAGGAAAACCAGACCAAAAATATCGAAATTTTGTCAAGGAATCGACCAATCATCTGAAGTTTGATGAAATTACAGGAAAGCCAGACCAAAAATATCGATCCTTCCTCAAGGAATCGACCAATCATCTGAAATTTGATGAAATTCAAAGAAAGCCAGACCAAAACTATCGATTCTTCGTCAAGGAATCGACCAATCATCTGAAGTTGTAAGAAATTCCAAGGAAGCCAGACCATAACTATCGATTCTTCGTCAAGGAATCGAACAATCAACTTTAGGTTTGATGGAATTCCAAGAAAGCCAGACTAAAACTATCGATTCTTCGTCAAGGAATCGACCAATCATCAGAAGTTTGATGAAATTCCAAGAAAGCCAGACCAAAACTATCGATTCTTCGTCAAGGAATCGACCAATCATCAGAAGTTTGATGAAATTCCATGAAAGCCAGACCAAAACTATCGATTCTTCGTCAAGGAATCGACCAATCATCTGAAGTTTGATGAAATTCCAAGAAAGCCAGACCAAAACTATCGATTCTTCGTCAAGGAATCGACCAATCATCTGAAGTTTGATGAAATTCCAAGAAAGCCAGACCAAAAATATAGATTCTTCGTCAAGGAATCTACCAATCATCTGAAGTTTGTTGAAATTCCAGGAAATCCGGACTAAAACTATCGATTCTTCGTCAAGGAATTTACCAATCATCTGAAGTGTGATGGAATTCCAAGAAAGCCCGACCAAAACTATCGATATTTTGTCAAGGAATCGACCTATCATCTGAAATTTGATGAAATTACAGGAAAACCAGACCAAAAATATCGAAATTTTGTCAAGGAATCGACCAATCATCTGAAGTTTTATGAAATTCCAAGGAAGCCAGACCAAAACTATCGATTCTTCGTCAAGGAATCGAACAATCAACTTTAGGTTTGATGGAATTCCAAGAAAGCCAGACTAAAACTATCGATTCTTCGTCAAGGAATCGACCAATCATCAGAAGTTTGATGAAATTCCAAGAAAGCCAGACCAAAACTATCGATTCTTCGTCAAGGAATCGACCAATCATCTGAAGTTTGATGAAATTCCAAGAAAGCCAGACCAAAACTATCGATTCTTCGTCAAGGTATCGATCAATCATCAGAAGTTTGATGAAATTCCAAGAAAGCCAGACCAAAACTATCGATTCTTCGTCAAGGAATCGACCAATCATCTGAAGTTTTATGAAATTCCAAGAAAGCCAGACCAAAACTATCGATTCTTCCTCAAGGAATCGACCAATCATCTGAAGTTTGATGAAATTCAAAGAAATCCAGACCAAAACTATCGAATCTTCGTCAAGGAATCTACCAACCATCTGAAGTTTGATGGAATTCCAGGAAATCCAGACCAAAACTATCGATTCTCCGTCAAGGAATCGACCAATCATCTGAAGTTTGATGGAATTCAAAGAAAGCCCGACAGAAACTTTCGATACTTTGTCAAGGAATCGACCAATCATCAGAAGTTTGATGAAATTCCGAGAAAGCCAAACCAAAACTATCGATTCTTCGTCAAGGAATCGACCAATCATCTGAAGTTTGATGAAATTCCAAGAAAGCCCGACCAAACCTATCGATACTTTGTCAAGGAATCAACCAATCATGTGAAGTTCGATGAAATTCAAAGAAAGCCAGACCAAAACTATCGATACTTCGTCAAGGAATCGAACAATCAACTTAGGTTTGATGGAATTCCAAGAAAGCCAGACCAAAACTATCGATTCTTCGTCAAGGAATCGACCAATCATCTGAAGTTTGATGGAATTCAAAGAAAGCCCGACAGAAACTTTCGATTCTTTGTCAAGGAATCAACCAATCATCTGAAGTTTGATGAAATTCCAGGAAATCCAGACTAAAACTATCGATTCTTCGTCAAGGAATCGACCAATCATCTGAAGTTTGATGGAATTCCAAGAAAGCCCGACCAAACCTATCGATACTTTGTCAAGGAATCAACCAATCATGTGAAGTTTGATGAAATTCAAAGAAAGCCAGACCAAAACTATCGATACTTCGTCAAGGAATCGAACAATCAACTTAGGTTTGATGGAATTCCAAGAAAGCCAGACCAAAACTATCGATTCTTCGTCAAGGAATCGACCAATCATCAGAAGTTTGATGAAATTCCAAGAAAGCCAGACCAAAACTATCGATTCTTCGTCAAGGAATCGACCAATCATCAGAAGTTTGATGAAATTCCATGAAAGCCAGACCAAAACTATCGATTCTTCGTCAAGGAATCGACCAATCATCTGAAGTTTTATGAAATTCCAAGAAAGCCAGACCAAAACTATCGATTCTTCGTCAAGGAATCGATCAATCATCAGAAGTTTGATGAAATTCCAAGAAAGCCAGACCAAAAATATAGATTCTTCGTCAAGGAATCTACCAATCATCTGAAGTTTGTTGAAATTCCAGGAAATCCGGACTAAAACTATCGATTCTTCGTCAAGGAATTTACCAATCATCTGAAGTGTGATGGAATTCCAAGAAAGCCCGACCAAAACTATCGATATTTTGTCAAGGAATCGACCTATCATCTGAAGTTTGATGAAATTACAGGAAAACCAGACCAAAAATATCGAAATTTTGTCAAGGAATCGACCAATCATCTGAAGTTTTATGAAATTCCAAGGAAGCCAGACCAAAACTATCGATTCTTCGTCAAGGAATCGAACAATCAACTTTAGGTTTGATGGAATTCCAAGAAAGCCAGACTAAAACTATCGATTCTTCGTCAAGGAATCGACCAATCATCAGAAGTTTGATGAAATTCCAAGAAAGCCAGACCAAAACTATCGATTCTTCGTCAAGGAATCGACCAATCATCTGAAGTTTTATGAAATTCCAAGGAAGCCAGACCAAAACTATCGATTCTTCGTCAAGGAATCGAACAATCAACTTTAGGTTTGATGGAATTCCAAGAAAGCCAGACTAAAACTATCGATTCTTCGTCAAGGAATCGACCAATCATCTGAAGTTTGATGAAATTCCAAGAAAGCCAGACCAAAACTATCGATTCTTCGTCAAGGAATCGACCAATCATCAGAAGTTTGATGAAATTCCGAGAAAGCCAGATCAAAACTATCGATTCTTCGTCAAGGAATCGACCAATCATCAGAAGTTTGATGAAATTCCATGAAAGCCAGACCAAAACTATCGATACTTTGTCAAGGAATCAACCAATCATCTGAAGTTTGATGAAATTCCAGGAAATCCAGACTAAAACTATCGATTCTTCGTCAAGGAATCGACCAATCATCTGAAGTTTGATGGAATTCCAAGAAAGCCCGACCAAACCTATCGATTCTTCCTCAAGGAATCAACCAATCATCTGAAGTTTGATGAAATTAAAAGAAAGCCAGACACAAACTATCGATTCATCGTCAAGGAATCAACCAATCATCTGAAGTTTGATGGAATTTCAAGAAAGCCAGACCAAAACTATCGATTCTTCGTCAAGGAATCGACCAATCATCTGAAGTTTGATGAAATTCCAAGAAAGCCAGACCAAAACTATCGATTCTTCGTCAAGGTATCGATCAATCATCAGAAGTTTGATGAAATTCCAAGAAAGCCAGACCAAAACTATCGATTCTTCGTCAAGGAATCGACCAATCATCTGAAGTTTTATGAAATTCCAAGAAAGCCAGACCAAAACTATCGATTCTTCCTCAAGGAATCGACCAATCATCTGAAGTTTGATGAAATTCAAAGAAAGCCAGACCAAAACTATCGATTCTTCGTCAAGGAATCGACCAATCATCTGAAGTTTGATGGAATTCAAAGAAAGCCCGACAGAAACTTTCGATACTTTGTCAAGGAATCAACCAATCATCTGAAGTTTGATGAAATTCCAGGAAATCCAGACTAAAACTATCGATTCTTCGTCAAGGAATCGACCAATCATCTGAAGTTTGATGGAATTCCAAGAAAGCCCGACCAAACCTATCGATACTTTGTCAAGGAATCAACCAATCATGTGAAGTTTGATGAAATTCAAAGAAAGCCAGACCAAAACTATCGATACTTCGTCAAGGAATCGAACAATCAACTTAGGTTTGATGGAATTCCAAGAAAGCCAGACCAAAACTATCGATTCTTCGTCAAGGAATCGACCAATCATCTGAAGTTTGATGAAATTCCAAGAAAGCCAGACCAAAACTATCGATTCTTCGTCAAGGAATCGATCAATCATCAGAAGTTTGATGAAATTCCAAGAAAGCCAGACCAAAACTATCGATTCTTCGTCAAGGAATCGACCAATCATCTGAAGTTTGATGAAATTCAAAGAAAGCCAGACCAAAAATATAGATTCTTCGTCAAGGAATCTACCAACCATCTGAAGTTTGATAAAATTCCAGGAAATCCAGACCAAAACTATCGATTCTCTGTCAAGGAATCGACCAATCATCTGAAGTTTGATGGAATTCCAAGAAAGCCCGACCAAAACTATCAATACTTTGTCAAGGATTCAACCAATCATCTGAAGTTTGATGAAATTCCATGAAAGCCAGACCAAAACTATCGATTCTTCGTCAAGGAATCGACCAATCATCTGAAGTTTTATGAAATTCCAAGAAAGCCAGACCAAAACTATCGATTCTTCCTCAAGGAATCGACCAATCATCTGAAGTTTGATGAAATTCAAAGAAAGCCAGACCAAAACTATCGATTCTTCGTCAAGGAATCTACCAACCATCTGAAGTTTGATGAAATTCCAGGAAATCCAGACTAAAACTATCGATTCTCCGTCAAGGAATCGACCAATCATCTGAAGTTTGATGGAATTCCAAGAAAGCCCGACCAAACCTATCGATTCTTCGTCAAGGAATCAACCAATCATGTGAAGTTTGATGAAATTCAAAGAAAGCCAGACCAAAACTATCGATACTTCGTCAAGGAATCGAACAATCAACTTAGGTTTGATGGAATTCCAAGAAAGCCAGACCAAAACTATCGATTCTTCGTCAAGGAATCGACCAATCATCTGAAGTTTGATAAAATTCCAAGAAAGCCAGACCAAAACTATCGATTCTTCGTCAAGGAATAGACCAATCATCAGGAGTTTGATGAAATTCCAAGAAAGTAAGACCAAAACTATCGATATTTCGTCAAGGAATCAACCAATCATCTGAATTTTGATGGAATTTCAAGAAAGCCAGACCAAAACTATCGATTCTTCGTCAAGGAATCGACCAATCATCTGAAGTTTGATGAAATTCCAAGAAAGCCAGACCAAAACTATCGATTCTTCCTCAAGGAATCAACCAATCATCTGCAGTTTGATGAAATTAAAAGAAAGACAGACCAAAACTATAAATTCTTCGTCAAGGAATCGACCAATCATCTGAAGTTTGATGAAATTATAGGAAAGCCAGACCAAAAATATCGATCCTTCCTCAAGGAATCGACTAATCATCTGAAGTTTGTAGAAGGTCCAAGAAAGCCAGACCAAAACTATCGATTCATCGTCAAGGAATCGACCAATCATCTGAAGTTTGATGAAATTCCAAGAAAGCCAGACCAAAACTATCGATTCTTCGTCAAGGAATCGACCAATCATCAGAAGTTTGATGAAATTCCATGAAAGCCAGACCAAAACTATCGATACTTTGTCAAGGATTCAACCAATCATCTGAAGTTTGATGAAATTCCAGGAAATCCAGACTAAAACTATCGATTCTTCGTCAAGGAATCGACCAATCATCTGAAGTTTAATGGAATTCCAAGAAAGCCCGACCAAACCTATCGATTCTTCCTCAAGGAATCAACCAATCATCTGAAGTTTGATGAAATTAAAAGAAAGCCAGACCAAAACTATCGATTCTTTGTCAAGGAATCAACCAATCATCTGAAGTTTGATGGAATTTCAAGAAAGCCAGACCAAAACTATCGATTCTTCGTCAAGGAATCGACCAATAATCTGAAGTTTGATGAAATTCGAAGAAAGCCAGACCAAAACTATCGATTCTTCGTCAAGGTATCGATCAATCATCAGAAGTTTGATGAAATTCCAAGAAAGCCAGACCAAAACTATCGATTCTTCCTCAAGGAATCGACCAATCATCTGAAGTTTGATGAAATTCAAAGAAATCCAGACCAAAACTATCGAATCTTCGTCAAGGAATCTACCAACCATCTGAAGTTTGATGAAATTCCAGGAAATCCAGACCAAAACTATCGATTATCCGTCAAGGAATCGACCAATCATCTGAAGTTTGATGGAATTCAAAGAAAGCCCGACAGAAACTTTCGATACTTTGTCAAGGAATCGACCAATCATCAGAAGTTTGATGAAATTCCGAGAAAGCCAGACCAAAACTATCGATTCTTCGTCAAGGAATCGACCAATCATCAGAAGTTTGATGAAATTCCATGAAAGCCAGACCAAAACTATCGATTCTTCGTCAAGGAATCGACCAATCATCTGAAGTTTTATGAAATTCCAAGAAAGCCAGACCAAAACTATCGATTCTTCGTCAAGGAATCGACCAATCATCTGAAGTTTGATGAAATTCAAAGAAAGCCAGACCAAAACTATCGATTCTTCGTCAAGGAATCTACCAACCATCTGAAGTTTGATGAAATTCCAGGAAATCCAGAACAAAACTATCGATTCTCCGTCAAGGAATCGACCAATCATCTGAAGTTTGATGGAATTCAAAGAAAGCCCGACAGAAACTTTCGATACTTTGTCAAGGAATCAACCAATCATCTGAAGTTTGATGAAATTCCAGGAAATCCAGACTAAAACTATCGATTCTTCGGCAAGGAATCGACCAATCATCTGAAGTTTGATGGAATTCCAAGAAAGCCCGACCAAACCTATCGATACTTTGTCAAGGAATCAACCAATCATGTGAAGTTTGATGAAATTCAAAGAATGCAAGACCAAAACTATCGATACTTCGTCAAGGAATCAAACAATCAACTTAGGTTTGATGGAATTCCAAGAAAGCCAGACCAAAACTATCGATTCTTCGTCAAGGAATCGACCAATCATCTGAAGTTTGATGAAATTCCGAGAAAGCCAGACCAAAACTATCGATTCTTCGTCAAGGAATAGACCAATCATCAGAAGTTTGATGAAATTCCAAGAAAGTAAGACCAAAACTATCGATATTTCGTCAAGGAATCAACCAATCATCTGAATTTTGATGAAATTCCAAGAAAGCCAGACCAAAACTATCGATTCTTCGTCAAGGAATCGACCAATCATCTGAAGTTTGATGAAATTCCAAGAAAGCCAGACCAAAACTATCGATTCTTCGTCAAGGAATCGACCAATCATCTGAAGTTTGATGAAATTCCAAGAAAGCCAGACCAAAACTATCGATTCTTCCTCAAGGAATCAACCAATCATCTGCAGTTTGATGAAATTAAAAGAAAGACAGACCAAAACTATAAATTCTTCGTCAAGGAATCGACCAATCATCTGAAGTTTGATGAAATTACAAGAAAGCCAGACCAAAACTATCGATTCTTCGTCAAGGAATCGACAAATCATCTGAAGTTTGATGGAATTTCAAGAAAGCCAGACCAAAACTATCGATTCTTCGTCAAGGAATCGACCAATCATCTGAAGTTTGATGAAATTCCAAGAAAGGCAGACCAAAACTATCGATTCTTCCTCAAGGAATCAACCAATCATCTGCAGTTTGATGAAATTAAAAGAAAGACAGACCAAAAATATCGATCCTTCCTCAAGGAATCGACCAATCATCTGAAGTTTGTAGAAGGTCCAAGAAAGCCAGACCAAAACTATCGATTCATCGTCAAGGAATCGACCAATCATCTGAAGTTTTATGAAATTCCAAGAAAGCCAGACCAAAACTATCGATTCTTCCTCAAGGAATCGACCAATCATCTGAAGTTTGATGAAATTCAAAGAAAGCCAGACCAAAACTATCGATTCTTCGTCAAGGAATCTACCAACCATCTGAAGTTTGATGAAATTCCAGGAAAGCCAGACCAAAACTATCGATTCTTCCTCAAGGAATCAACCAATCATCTGCAGTTTGATGAAATTAAAAGAAAGACAGACCAAAACTATAAATTCTTCGTCAAGGAATCGACCAATCATCTGAAGTTTGATGAAATTACAAGAAAGCCAGACTAAAACTATCGATTCTTCGTCAAGGAATCGACAAATCATCTGAAGTTTGATGGAATTTCAAGAAAGCCAGACCAAAACTATCGATTCTTCGTCAAGGAATCGACCAATCATCTGAAGTTTGATGAAATTCCAAGAAAGCCAGACCAAAACTATCGATTCTTCCTCAAGGAATCAACCAATCATCTGCAGTTTGATGAAATTAAAAGAAAGACAGACCAAAAATATCGATCCTTCCTCAAGGAATCGACCAATCATCTGAAGTTTGTAGAAGGTCCAAGAAAGCCAGACCAAAACTATCGATTCATCGTCAAGGAATCGACCAATCATCTGAAGTTTTATGAAATTCCAAGAAAGCCAGACCAAAACTATCGATTCTTCCTCAAGGAATCGACCAATCATCTGAAGTTTGATGAAATTCAAAGAAAGCCAGACCAAAACTATCGATTCTTCGTCAAGGAATCTACCAACCATCTGAAGTTTGATGAAATTCCAGGAAATCCAGACCAAAACTATCGATTCTCCGTCAAGGAATCGACCAATCATCTGAAGTTTGATGGAATTCCAAGAAAGCCCGACCAAACCTATCGATACTTCGTCAAGGAATCAACCAATCATGTGAAGTTTGATGAAATTCAAAGAAAGCCAGACCAAAACTATCGATACTTCGTCAAGGAATCGAACAATCAACTTAGGTTTGATGGAATTCCAAGAAAGCCAGACCAAAACTATCGATTCTTCGTCAAGGAATCGACCAATCATCTGAAGTTTGATGAAATTCCAAGAAAGCCAGACCAAAACTATCGATTCTTCGTCAAGGAATCTACCAATCATCAGAAGTTTGATGAAATTCCAAGAAAGTAAGACCAAAACTATCGATATTTCGTCAAGGAATCAACCAATCATCTGAATTTTGATGAAATTCCAAGAAAGCCAGACCAAAACTATCGATTCTTCGTCAAGGAATCGACCAATCATCTGAAGTTTGATGGAATTTCAAGAAAGCCAGACCAAAACTATCGATTCTTCGTCAAGGAATCGACCAATCATCTGAAGTTTGATGAAATTCCAAGAAAGCCAGACCAAAACTATCGATTCTTCCTCAAGGAATCAACCAATCATCTGCAGTTTGATGAAATTAAAAGAAAGACAGACCAAAACTATAAATTCTTCGTCAAGGAATCGACCAATCATCTGAAGTTTGATGAAATTACAAGAAAGCCAGACCAAAACTATCGATTCTTCGTCAAGGAATCGACCAATCATCTGAAGTTTGATGGAATTTCAAGAAAGCCAGACCAAAACTATCGATTCTTCGTCAAGGAATCGACCAATCATCTGAAGTTTGATGAAATTCCAAGAAAGCCAGACCAAAACTATCGATTCTTCCTCAAGGAATCAACCAATCATCTGCAGTTTGATGAAATTAAAAGAAAGACAGACCAAAAATATCGATCCTTCCTCAAGGAATCGACCAATCATCTGAAGTTTGTAGAAGGTCCAAGAAAGCCAGACCAAAACTATCGATTCATCGTCAAGGAATCGACCAATCATCTGAAGTTTTATGAAATTCCAAGAAAGCCAGACCAAAACTATCGATTCTTCGTCAAGGAATCGAACAATCAACTTTAGGTTTGATGGAATTCCAAGAAAGCCAGACTAAAACTATCGATTCTTCGTCAAGGAATCGACCAATCATCAGAAGTTTGATGAAATTCCAAGAAAGCCAGACCAAAACTATCGATTCTTCGTCAAGGAATCGACCAATCATCTGAAGTTTTATGAAATTCCAAGGAAGCCAGACCAAAACTATCGATTCTTCGTCAAGGAATCGAACAATCAACTTTAGGTTTGATGGAATTCCAAGAAAGCCAGACCAAAACTATCGATTCTTCGTCAAGGAATCGACCAATCATCTGAAGTTTGATGAAATTCCAAGAAAGCCAGACCAAAACTATCGATTCTTCGTCAAGGAATCGACCAATCATCAGAAGTTTGATGAAATTCCGAGAAAGCCAGATCAAAACTATCGATTCTTCGTCAAGGAATCGACCAATCATCAGAAGTTTGATGAAATTCCATGAAAGCCAGACCAAAACTATCGATACTTTGTCAAGGAATCAACCAATCATCTGAAGTTTGATGAAATTCCAGGAAATCCAGACTAAAACTATCGATTCTTCGTCAAGGAATCGACCAATCATCTGAAGTTTGATGGAATTCCAAGAAAGCCCGACCAAACCTATCGATTCTTCCTCAAGGAATCAACCAATCATCTGAAGTTTGATGAAATTAAAAGAAAGCCAGACACAAACTATCGATTCATCGTCAAGGAATCAACCAATCATCTGAAGTTTGATGGAATTTCAAGAAAGCCAGACCAAAACTATCGATTCTTCGTCAAGGAATCGACCAATAATCTGAAGTTTGATGAAATTCCAAGAAAGCCAGACCAAAACTATCGATTCTTCGTCAAGGTATCGATCAATCATCAGAAGTTTGATGAAATTCCAAGAAAGCCAGACCAAAACTATCGATTCTTCGTCAAGGAATCGACCAATCATCTGAAGTTTTATGAAATTCCAAGAAAGCCAGACCAAAACTATCGATTCTTCCTCAAGGAATCGACCAATCATCTGAAGTTTGATGAAATTCAAAGAAATTCAGACCAAAACTATCGATTCTCCGTCAAGGAATCGACCAATCATCTGAAGTTTGATGGAATTCAAAGAAAGCCCGACAGAAACTTTCGATACTTTGTCAAGGAATCAACCAATCATCTGAAGTTTGATGAAATTCCAGGAAATCCAGACTAAAACTATCGATTCTTCGTCAAGGAATCGACCAATCATCTGAAGTTTGATGGAATTCCAAGAAAGCCCGACCAAACCTATCGATACTTTGTCAAGGAATCAACCAATCATGTGAAGTTTGATGAAATTCAAAGAAAGCCAGACCAAAACTATCGATACTTCGTCAAGGAATCGAACAATCAACTTAGGTTTGATGGAATTCCAAGAAAGCCAGACCAAAACTATCGATTCTTCGTCAAGGAATCGACCAATCATCAGAAGTTTGATGAAATTCCAAGAAAGCCAGACCAAAACTATCGATTCTTCGTCAAGGAATCGATCAATCATCAGAAGTTTGATGAAATTCCAAGAAAGCCAGACCAAAACTATCGATTCTTCGTCAAGGAATCGACCAATCATCTGAAGTTTGATAAAATTCAAAGAAAGCCTGACCAAAAATATAGATTCTTCGTCAAGGAATCTACCAACCATCTGAAGTTTGATAAAATTCCAGGAAATCCAGACCAAAACTATCGATTCTCTGTCAAGGAATCGACCAATCATCTGAAGTTTGATGGAATTCCAAGAAAGCCCGACCAAAACTATCAATACTTTGTCAAGGATTCAACCAATCATCTGAAGTTTGATGAAATTCCATGAAAGCCAGACCAAAACTATCGATTCTTCGTCAAGGAATCGACCAATCATCTGAAGTTTTATGAAATTCCAAGAAAGCCAGACCAAAACTATCGATTCTTCCTCAAGGAATCGACCAATCATCTGAAGTTTGATGAAATTCAAAGAAAGCCAGACCAAAACTATCGATTCTTCGTCAAGGAATCTACCAACCATCTGAAGTTTGATGAAATTCCAGGAAATCCAGACTAAAACTATCGATTCTCCGTCAAGGAATCGACCAATCATCTGAAGTTTGATGGAATTCCAAGAAAGCCCGACCAAACCTATCGATTCTTCGTCAAGGAATCAACCAATCATGTGAAGTTTGATGAAATTCAAAGAAAGCCAGACCAAAACTATCGATACTTCGTCAAGGAATCGAACAATCAACTTAGGTTTGATGGAATTCCAAGAAAGCCAGACCAAAACTATCGATTCTTCGTCAAGGAATCGACCAATCATCTGAAGTTTGATAAAATTCCAAGAAAGCCAGACCAAAACTATCGATTCTTCGTCAAGGAATAGACCAATCATCAGGAGTTTGATGAAATTCCAAGAAAGTAAGACCAAAACTATCGATATTTCGTCAAGGAATCAACCAATCATCTGAATTTTGATGGAATTTCAAGAAAGCCAGACCAAAACTATCGATTCTTCGTCAAGGAATCAACCAATCATCTGAAGTTTGATGAAATTCCAAGAAAGCCAGACCAAAACTATCGATTCTTCCTCAAGGAATCAACCAATCATCTGCAGTTTGATGAAATTAAAAGAAAGGCAGACCAAAACTATAAATTCTTCGTCAAGGAATCGACCAATCATCTGAAGTTTGATGAAATTATAGGAAAGCCAGACCAAAAATATCGATCCTTCCTCAAGGAATCGACTAATCATCTGAAGTTTGTAGAAGGTCCAAGAAAGCCAGACCAAAACTATCGATTCATCGTCAAGGAATCGACCAATCATCAGAAGTTTGATGAAATTCCGAGAAAGCCAGACCAAAACTATCGATTCTTCGTCAAGGAATCGACCAATCATCAGAAGTTTGATGAAATTCCATGAAAGCCAGACCAAAACTATCGATTCTTCCTCAAGGAATCGACCAATCATCTGAAGTTTTATGAAATTCCAAGAAAGCCAGACCAAAACTATCGATTCTTCCTCAAGGAATCGACCAATCATCTGAAGTTTGATGAAATTCAAAGAAAGCCAGACCAAAACTATCGATTCTTCGTCAAGGAATCTACCAACCATCTGAAGTTTGATGAAATTCCAGGAAATCCAGAACAAAACTATCGATTCTCCGTCAAGGAATCGACCAATCATCTGAAGTTTGATGGAATTCAAAGAAAGCCCGACAGAAACTTTCGATACTTTGTCAAGGAATCAACCAATCATCTGAAGTTTGATGAAATTCCAAGAAATCCAGACTAAAACTATCGATTCTTCGGCAAGGAATCGACCAATCATCTGAAGTTTGATGGAATTCCAAGAAAGCCCGACCAAACCTATCGATACTTTGTCAAGGAATCAACCAATCATGTGAAGTTTGATGAAATTCAAAGAATGCAAGACCAAAACTATCGATACTTCGTCAAGGAATCAAACAATCAACTTAGGTTTGATGGAATTCCAAGAAAGCCAGACCAAAACTATCGATTCTTCGTCAAGGAATCGACCAATCATCTGAAGTTTGATGAAATTCCGAGAAAGCCAGACCAAAACTATCGATTCTTCGTCAAGGAATAGACCAATCATCAGAAGTTTGATGAAATTCCAAGAAAGTAAGACCAAAACTATCGATATTTCGTCAAGGAATCAACCAATCATCTGAATTTTGATGAAATTCCAAGAAATCCAGACCAAAACTATCGATTCTTCGTCAAGGAATCGACCAATCATCTGAAGTTTGATGGAATTTCAAGAAAGCCAGACCAAAACTATCGATTCTTCGTCAAGGAATCGACCAATCATCTGAAGTTTGATGAAATTCCAAGAAAGCCAGACCAAAACTATCGATTCTTCCTCAAGGAATCAACCAATCATCTGCAGTTTGATGAAATTAAAAGAAAGACAGACCAAAACTATAAATTCTTCGTCAAGGAATCGACCAATCATCTGAAGTTTGATGAAATTACAAGAAAGCCAGACCAAAACTATCGATTCTTCGTCAAGGAATCGACCAATCATCTGAAGTTTGATGGAATTCCAAGAAAGCCAGACCAAAACTATCGATTCTTCGTCAAGGAATCGACCAATCATCTGAAGTTTGATGAAATTCCAAGAAAGCCAGACCAAAACTATCGATTCTTCCTCAAGGAATCAACCAATCATCTGCAGTTTGATGAAATTAAAAGAAAGACAGACCAAAAATATCGATCCTTCCTCAAGGAATCGACCAATCATCTGAAGTTTGTAGAAGGTCCAAGAAAGCCAGACCAAAACTATCGATTCATCGTCAAGGAATCGACCAATCATCTGAAGTTTTATGAAATTCCAAGAAAGCCAGACCAAAACTATCGATTCTTCGTCAAGGAATCGACCAATCATCTGAAGTTTGATGAAATTCAAAGAAAGCCAGACCAAAACTATCGATTCTTCGTCAAGGAATCTACCAACCATCTGAAGTTTGATGAAATTCCAGGAAATCCAGACCAAAACTATCGATTCTTCCTCAAGGAATCAACCAATCATCTGCAGTTTGATGAAATTAAAAGAAAGACAGACCAAAACTATAAATTCTTCGTCAAGGAATCGACCAATCATCTGAAGTTTGATGAAATTACAAGAAAGCCAGACTAAAACTATCGATTCTTCGTCAAGGAATCGACAAATCATCTGAAGTTTGATGGAATTTCAAGAAAGCCAGACCAAAACTATCGATTCTTCGTCAAGGAATCGACCAATCATCTGAAGTTTGATGAAATTCCAAGAAAGCCAGACCAAAACTATCGATTCTTCCTCAAGGAATCAACCAATCATCTGCAGTTTGATGAAATTAAAAGAAAGCCAGACCAAAAATATCGATCCTTCCTCAAGGAATCGACCAATCATCTGAAGTTTGTAGAAGGTCCAAGAAAGCCAGACCAAAACTATCGATTCATCGTCAAGGAATCGACCAATCATCTGAAGTTTTATGAAATTCCAAGAAAGCCAGACCAAAACTATCGATTCTTCGTCAAGGAATCGACCAATCATCTGAAGTTTGATGAAATTCCAAGAAAGCCAGACCAAAACTATCGATTCTTCGTCAAGGAATCTACCAACCATCTGAAGTTTGATGAAATTCCAGGAAATCCAGACTAAAACTATCGATTCTCCGTCAAGGAATCGACCAATCATCTGAAGTTTGATGGAATTCCAAGAAAGCCCGACCAAACCTATCGATACTTCGTCAAGGAATCAACCAATCATGTGAAGTTTGATGAAATTCAAAGAAAGCCAGACCAAAACTATCGATACTTCGTCAAGGAATCGAACAATCAACTTAGGTTTGATGGAATTCCAAGAAAGCCAGACCAAAACTATCGATTCTTCGTCAAGGAATCGACCAATCATCTGAAGTTTGATGAAATTCCAAGAAAGCCAGACCAAAACTATCGATTCTTCGTCAAGGAATCTACCAACCATCTGAAGTTTGATGAAATTCCAAGAAAGTAAGACCAAAACTATCGATATTTCGTCAAGGAATCAACCAATCATCTGAATTTTGATGAAATTCCAAGAAAGCCAGACCAAAACTATCGATTCTTCGTCAAGGAATCGACCAATCATCTGAAGTTTGATGGAATTTCAAGAAAGCCAGACCAAAACTATCGATTCTTCGTCAAGGAATCGACCAATCATCTGAAGTTTGATGAAATTCCAAGAAAGCCAGACCAAAACTATCGATTCTTCCTCAAGGAATCAACCAATCATCTGCAGTTTGATGAAATTAAAAGAAAGACAGACCAAAACTATAAATTCTTCGTCAAGGAATCGACCAATCATCTGAAGTTTGATGAAATTACAAGAAAGCCAGACCAAAACTATCGATTCTTCGTCAAGGAATCGACAAATCATCTGAAGTTTGATGGAATTTCAAGAAAGCCAGACCAAAACTATCGATTCTTCGTCAAGGAATCGACCAATCATCTGAAGTTTGATGAAATTCCAAGAAAGCCAGACCAAAACTATCGATTCTTCCTCAAGGAATCAACCAATCATCTGCAGTTTGATGAAATTAAAAGAAAGACAGACCAAAAATATCGATCCTTCCTCAAGGAATCGACCAATCATCTGAAGTTTGTAGAAGGTCCAAGAAAGCCAGACCAAAACTATCGATTCATCGTCAAGGAATCGACCAATCATCTGAAGTTTTATGAAATTCCAAGAAAGCCAGACCAAAACTATCGATTCTTCGTCAAGGAATCGAACAATCAACTTTAGGTTTGATGGAATTCCAAGAAAGCCAGACTAAAACTATCGATTCTTCGTCAAGGAATCGACCAATCATCAGAAGTTTGATGAAATTCCAAGAAAGCCAGACCAAAACTATCGATTCTTCGTCAAGGAATCGACCAATCATCTGAAGTTTTATGAAATTCCAAGGAAGCCAGACCAAAACTATCGATTCTTCGTCAAGGAATCGAACAATCAACTTTAGGTTTGATGGAATTCCAAGAAAGCCAGACCAAAACTATCGATTCTTCGTCAAGGAATCGACCAATCATCAGAAGTTTGATGAAATTCCAAGAAAGCCAGACCAAAACTATCGATTCTTCGTCAAGGAATCGACCAATCATCAGAAGTTTGATGAAATTCCGAGAAAGCCAGATCAAAACTATCGATTCTTCGTCAAGGAATCGACCAATCATCAGAAGTTTGATGAAATTCCATGAAAGCCAGACCAAAACTATCGATACTTTGTCAAGGATTCAACCAATCATCTGAAGTTTGATGAAATTCCAGGAAATCCAGACTAAAACTATCGATTCTTCGTCAAGGAATCGACCAATCATCTGAAGTTTGATGGAATTCCAAGAAAGCCCGACCAAACCTATCGATTCTTCCTCAAGGAATCAACCAATCATCTGAAGTTTGATGAAATTAAAAGAAAGCCAGACACAAACTATCGATTCATCGTCAAGGAATCAACCAATCATCTGAAGTTTGATGGAATTTCAAGAAAGCCAGACCAAAACTATCGATTCTTCGTCAAGGAATCGACCAATAATCTGAAGTTTGATGAAATTCCAAGAAAGCCAGACCAAAACTATCGATTCTTCGTCAAGGTATCGATCAATCATCAGAAGTTTGATGAAATTCCAAGAAAGCCAGACCAAAACTATCGATTCTTCGTCAAGGAATCGACCAATCATCTGAAGTTTTATGAAATTCCAAGAAAGCCAGACCAAAACTATCGATTCGTCCTCAAGGAATCGACCAATCATCTGAAGTTTGATGAAATTCAAAGAAATTCAGACCAAAACTATCGATTCTCCGTCAAGGAATCGACCAATCATCTGAAGTTTGATGGAATTCAAAGAAAGCCCGACAGAAACTTTCGATACTTTGTCAAGGAATCAACCAATCATCTGAAGTTTGATGAAATTCCATGAAAGCCAGACCAAAACTATCGATACTTTGTCAAGGATTCAACCAATCATCTGAAGTTTGATGAAATTCCAGGAAATCCAGACTAAAACTATCGATTCTTCGTCAAGGAATCGACCAATCATCTGAAGTTTGATGGAATTCCAAGAAAGCCCGACCAAACCTATCGATTCTTCCTCAAGGAATCAACCAATCATCTGAAGTTTGATGAAATTAAAAGAAAGCCAGACACAAACTATCGATTCATCGTCAAGGAATCAACCAATCATCTGAAGTTTGATGGAATTTCAAGAAAGCCAGACCAAAACTATCGATTCTTCGTCAAGGAATCGATCAATCATCAGAAGTTTGATGAAATTCCAAGAAAGCCAGACCAAAACTATCGATTCTTCGTCAAGGAATCGACCAATCATCTGAAGTTTGATAAAATTCAAAGAAAGCCTGACCAAAAATATAGATTCTTCGTCAAGGAATCTACCAACCATCTGAAGTTTGATAAAATTCCAGGAAATCCAGACCAAAACTATCGATTCTCTGTCAAGGAATCGACCAATCATCTGAAGTTTGATGGAATTCCAAGAAAGCCCGACCAAAACTATCAATACTTTGTCAAGGATTCAACCAATCATCTGAAGTTTGATGAAATTCCATGAAAGCCAGACCAAAACTATCGATTCTTCGTCAAGGAATCGACCAATCATCTGAAGTTTTATGAAATTCCAAGAAAGCCAGACCAAAACTATCGATTCTTCCTCAAGGAATCGACCAATCATCTGAAGTTTGATGAAATTCAAAGAAAGCCAGACCAAAACTATCGATTCTTCGTCAAGGAATCTACCAACCATCTGAAGTTTGATGAAATTCCAGGAAATCCAGACTAAAACTATCGATTCTCCGTCAAGGAATCGACCAATCATCTGAAGTTTGATGGAATTCCAAGAAAGCCCGACCAAACCTATCGATTCTTCGTCAAGGAATCAACCAATCATGTGAAGTTTGATGAAATTCAAAGAAAGCCAGACCAAAACTATCGATACTTCGTCAAGGAATCGAACAATCAAATTAGGTTTGATGGAATTCCAAGAAAGCCAGACCAAAACTATCGATTCTTCGTCAAGGAATCGACCAATCATCTGAAGTTTGATAAAATTCCAAGAAAGCCAGACCAAAACTATCGATTCTTCGTCAAGGAATAGACCAATCATCAGGAGTTTGATGAAATTCCAAGAAAGTAAGACCAAAACTATCGATATTTCGTCAAGGAATCAACCAATCATCTGAATTTTGATGGAATTTCAAGAAAGCCAGACCAAAACTATCGATTCTTCGTCAAGGAATCAACCAATCATCTGAAGTTTGATGAAATTCCAAGAAAGCCAGACCAAAACTATCGATTCTTCCTCAAGGAATCAACCAATCATCTGCAGTTTGATGAAATTAAAAGAAAGGCAGACCAAAACTATAAATTCTTCGTCAAGGAATCGACCAATCATCTGAAGTTTGATGAAATTATAGGAAAGCCAGACCAAAAATATCGATCCTTCCTCAAGGAATCGACTAATCATCTGAAGTTTGTAGAAGGTCCAAGAAAGCCAGACCAAAACTATCGATTCATCGTCAAGGAATCGACCAATCATCTGAAGTTTGATGAAATTCCAAGAAAGCCAGACCAAAACTGTCGATTCTTCGTCAAGGAATCGACCAATCATCAGAAGTTTGATGAAATTCCATGAAAGCCAGACCAAAACTATCGATACTTTGTCAAGGATTCAACCAATCATCTGAAGTTTGATGAAATTCCAGGAAATCCAGACTAAAACTATCGATTCTTCGTCAAGGAATCGACCAATCATCTGAAGTTTAATGGAATTCCAAGAAAGCCCGACCAAACCTATCGATTCTTCCTCAAGGAATCAACCAATCATCTGAAGTTTGATGAAATTAAAAGAAAGCCAGACCAAAACTATCGATTCTTTGTCAAGGAATCAACCAATCATCTGAAGTTTGATGGAATTTCAAGAAAGCCAGACCAAAACTATCGATTCTTCGTCAAGGAATCGACCAATAATCTGAAGTTTGATGAAATTCGAAGAAAGCCAGACCAAAACTATCGATTCTTCGTCAAGGTATCGATCAATCATCAGAAGTTTGATGAAATTCCAAGAAAGCCAGACCAAAACTATCGATTCTTCCTCAAGGAATCGACCAATCATCTGAAGTTTGATGAAATTCAAAGAAATCCAGACCAAAACTATCGAATCTTCGTCAAGGAATCTACCAACCATCTGAAGTTTGATGAAATTCCAGGAAATCCAGACCAAAACTATCGATTATCCGTCAAGGAATCGACCAATCATCTGAAGTTTGATGGAATTCAAAGAAAGCCCGACAGAAACTTTCGATACTTTGTCAAGGAATCGACCAATCATCAGAAGTTTGATGAAATTCCGAGAAAGCCAGACCAAAACTATCGATTCTTCGTCAAGGAATCGACCAATCATCAGAAGTTTGATGAAATTCCATGAAAGCCAGACCAAAACTATCGATTCTTCGTCAAGGAATCGACCAATCATCTGAAGTTTGATGAAATTCCAAGAAAGCCAGACCAAAACTATCGATTCTTCCTCAAGGAATCGACCAATCATCTGAAGTTTGATGAAATTCAAAGAAAGCCAGACCAAAACTATCGATTCTTCGTCAAGGAATCTACCAACCATCTGAAGTTTGATGAAATTCCAGGAAATCCAGAACAAAACTATCGATTCTCCGTCAAGGAATCGACCAATCATCTGAAGTTTGATGGAATTCAAAGAAAGCCCGACAGAAACTTTCGATACTTTGTCAAGGAATCAACCAATCATCTGAAGTTTGATGAAATTCCAGGAAATCCAGACTAAAACTATCGATTCTTCGGCAAGGAATCGACCAATCATCTGAAGTTTGATGGAATTCCAAGAAAGCCCGACCAAACCTATCGATACTTTGTCAAGGAATCAACCAATCATGTGAAGTTTGATGAAATTCAAAGAATGCAAGACCAAAACTATCGATACTTCGTCAAGGAATCAAACAATCAACTTAGGTTTGATGGAATTCCAAGAAAGCCAGACCAAAACTATCGATTCTTCGTCAAGGAATCGACCAATCATCTGAAGTTTGATGAAATTCCGAGAAAGCCAGACCAAAACTATCGATTCTTCGTCAAGGAATCGACCAATCATCAGAAGTTTGATGAAATTCCAAGAAAGTAAGACCAAAACTATCGATATTTCGTCAAGGAATCAACCAATCATCTGAATTTTGATGAAATTCCAAGAAAGCCAGACCAAAACTATCGATTCTTCGTCAAGGAATCGACCAATCATCTGAAGTTTGATGGAATTCCAAGAAAGCCAGACCAAAACTATCGATTCTTCGTCAAGGAATCGACCAATCATCTGAAGTTTGATGAAATTCCAAGAAAGCCAGACCAAAACTATCGATTCTTCGTCAAGGAATCAACCAATCATCTGCAGTTTGATGAAATTAAAAGAAAGACAGACCAAAACTATAAATTCTTCGTCAAGGAATCGACCAATCATCTGAAGTTTGATGAAATTACAAGAAAGCCAGACCAAAACTATCGATTCTTCGTCAAGGAATCGACAAATCATCTGAAGTTTGATGGAATTTCAAGAAAGCCAGACCAAAACTATCGATTCTTCGTCAAGGAATCGACCAATCATCTGAAGTTTGATGAAATTCCAAGAAAGCCAGACCAAAACTATCGATTCTTCCTCAAGGAATCAACCAATCATCTGCAGTTTGATGAAATTAAAAGAAAGACAGACCAAAAATATCGATCCTTCCTCAAGGAATCGACCAATCATCTGAAGTTTGTAGAAGGTCCAAGAAAGCCAGACCAAAACTATCGATTCATCGTCAAGGAATCGACCAATCATCTGAAGTTTTATGAAATTCCAAGAAAGCCAGACCAAAACTATCGATTCTTCCTCAAGGAATCGACCAATCATCTGAAGTTTGATGAAATTCAAAGAAAGCCAGACCAAAACTATCGATTCTTCGTCAAGGAATCTACCAACCATCTGAAGTTTGATGAAATTCCAGGAAATCCAGACCAAAACTATCGATTCTTCCTCAAGGAATCAACCAATCATCTGCAGTTTGATGAAATTAAAAGAAAGACAGACCAAAACTATAAATTCTTCGTCAAGGAATCGACCAATCATCTGAAGTTTGATGAAATTACAAGAAAGCCAGACTAAAACTATCGATTCTTCGTCAAGGAATCGACAAATCATCTGAAGTTTGATGGAATTTCAAGAAAGCCAGACCAAAACTATCGATTCTTCGTCAAGGAATCGACCAATCATCTGAAGTTTGATGAAATTCCAAGAAAGCCAGACCAAAACTATCGATTCTTCCTCAAGGAATCAACCAATCATCTGCAGTTTGATGAAATTAAAAGAAAGACAGACCAAAAATATCGATCCTTCCTCAAGGAATCGACCAATCATCTGAAGTTTGTAGAAGGTCCAAGAAAGCCAGACCAAAACTATCGATTCATCGTCAAGGAATCGACCAATCATCTGAAGTTTTATGAAATTCCAAGAAAGCCAGACCAAAACTATCGATTCTTCCTCAAGGAATCGACCAATCATCTGAAGTTTGATGAAATTCAAAGAAAGCCAGACCAAAACTATCGATTCTTCGTCAAGGAATCTACCAACCATCTGAAGTTTGATGAAATTCCAGGAAATCCAGACCAAAACTATCGATTCTCCGTCAAGGAATCGACCAATCATCTGAAGTTTGATGGAATTCCAAGAAAGCCCGACCAAACCTATCGATACTTTGTCAAGGAATCAACCAATCATGTGAAGTTTGATGAAATTCAAAGAAAGCCAGACCAAAACTATCGATACTTCGTCAAGGAATCGAACAATCAACTTAGGTTTGATGGAATTCCAAGAAAGCCAGACCAAAACTATCGATTCTTCGTCAAGGAATCGACCAATCATCTGAAGTTTGATAAAATTCCAAGAAAGCCAGACCAAAACTATCGATTCTTCGTCAAGGAATCAACCAATCATCTGAAGTTTGATGAAATTCCAAGAAAGTAAGACCAAAACTATCGATATTTCGTCAAGGAATCAACCAATCATCTGAATTTTGATGAAATTCCAAGAAAGCCAGACCAAAACTATCGATTCTTCGTCAAGGAATCGACCAATCATCTGAAGTTTGATGGAATTTCAAGAAAGCCAGACCAAAACTATCGATTCTTCGTCAAGGAATCGACCAATCATCTGAAGTTTGATGAAATTCCAAGAAAGCCAGACCAAAACTATCGATTCTTCCTCAAGGAATCAACCAATCATCTGCAGTTTGATGAAATTAAAAGAAAGACAGACCAAAACTATAAATTCTTCGTCAAGGAATCGACCAATCATCTGAAGTTTGATGAAATTACAAGAAAGCCAGACCAAAACTATCGATTCTTCGTCAAGGAATCGACAAATCATCTGAAGTTTGATGGAATTTCAAGAAAGCCAGACCAAAACTATCGATTCTTCGTCAAGGAATCGACCAATCATCTGAAGTTTGATGAAATTCCAAGAAAGCCAGACCAAAACTATCGATTCTTCCTCAAGGAATCAACCAATCATCTGCAGTTTGATGAAATTAAAAGAAAGACAGACCAAAAATATCGATCCTTCCTCAAGGAATCGACCAATCATCTGAAGTTTGTAGAAGGTCCAAGAAAGCCAGACCAAAACTATCGATTCATCGTCAAGGAATCGACCAATCATCTGAAGTTTTATGAAATTCCAAGAAAGCCAGACCAAAACTATCGATTCTTCCTCAAGGAATCGACCAATCATCTGAAGTTTGATGAAATTCAAAGAAAGCCAGACCAAAACTATCGATTCTTCGTCAAGGAATCTACCAACCATCTGAAGTTTGATGAAATTCCAGGAAATCCAGACCAAAACTATCGATTCTTCCTCAAGGAATCAACCAATCATCTGCAGTTTGATGAAATTAAAAGAAAGACAGACCAAAACTATAAATTCTTCGTCAAGGAATCGACCAATCATCTGAAGTTTGATGAAATCACAAGAAAGCCAGACCAAAACTATCGATTCTTCGTCAAGGAATCGACAAATCATCTGAAGTTTGATGGAATTTCAAGAAAGCCAGACCAAAACTATCGATTCTTCGTCAAGGAATCGTCCAATCATCTGAAGTTTGATGAAATTCCAAGAAAGCCAGACCAAAACTATCGATTCTTCCTCAAGGAATAAACCAATCATCTGCAGTTTGATGAAATTAAAAGAAAGACAGACCAAAAATATCGATCCTTCCTCAAGGAATCGACCAATCATCTGAAGTTTGTAGAAGGTCCAAGAAAGCCAGACCAAAACTATCGATTCATCGTCAAGGAATCGACCAATCATCTGAAGTTTTATGAAATTCCAAGAAAGCCAGACCAAAACTATCGATTCTTCCTCAAGGAATCGACCAATCATCTGAAGTTTGATGAAATTCAAAGAAAGCCAGACCAAAACTATCGATTCTTCGTCAAGGAATCTACCAACCATCTGAAGTTTGATGAAATTCCAGGAAATCCAGACTAAAACTATCGATTCTCCGTCAAGGAATCGACCAATCATCTGAAGTTTGATGGAATTCCAAGAAAGCCCGACCAAACCTATCGATACTTTGTCAAGGAATCAACCAATCATGTGAAGTTTGATGAAATTCAAAGAAAGCCAGACCAAAACTATCGATACTTCGTCAAGGAATCGAACAATCAACTTAGGTTTGATGGAATTCCAAGAAAGCCAGACCAAAACTATCGATTCTTCGTCAAGGAATCGACCAATCATCTGAAGTTTGATAAAATTCCAAGAAAGCCAGACCAAAACTATCGATTCTTCGTCAAGGAATAGACCAATCATCAGAAGTTTGATGAAATTCCAAGAAAGTAAGACCAAAACTATCGATATTTCGTCAAGGAATCAACCAATCATCTGAATTTTGATGAAATTCCAAGAAAGCCAGACCAAAACTATCGATTCTTCGTCAAGGAATCGACCAATCATCTGAAGTTTGATGGAATTTCAAGAAAGCCAGACCAAAACTATCGATTCTTCGTCAAGGAATCGACCAATCATCTGAAGTTTGATGAAATTCCAAGAAAGCCAGACCAAAACTATCGATTCTTCCTCAAGGAATCAACCAATCATCTGCAGTTTGATGAAATTAAAAGAAAGACAGACCAAAACTATAAATTCTTCGTCAAGGAATCGACCAATCATCTGAAGTTTGATGAAATTCCAGGAAATCCAGACCAAAACTATCGATTCTTCCTCAAGGAATCAACCAATCATCTGCAGTTTGATGAAATTAAAAGAAAGACAGACCAAAACTATAAATTCTTCGTCAAGGAATCGACCAATCATCTGAAGTTTGATGAAATTACAAGAAAGCCAGACTAAAACTATCGATTCTTCGTCAAGGAATCGACAAATCATCTGAAGTTTGATGGAATTTCAAGAAAGCCAGACCAAAACTATCGATTCTTCGTCAAGGAATCGACCAATCATCTGAAGTTTGATGAAATTCCAAGAAAGCCAGACCAAAACTATCGATTCTTCCTCAAGGAATCAACCAATCATCTGCAGTTTGATGAAATTAAAAGAAAGACAGACCAAAAATATCGATCCTTCCTCAAGGAATCGACCAATCATCTGAAGTTTGTAGAAGGTCCAAGAAAGCCAGACCAAAACTATCGATTCATCGTCAAGGAATCGACCAATCATCTGAAGTTTTATGAAATTCCAAGAAAGCCAGACCAAAACTATCGATTCTTCCTCAAGGAATCGACCAATCATCTGAAGTTTGATGAAATTCAAAGAAAGCCAGACCAAAACTATCGATTCTTCGTCAAGGAATCTACCAACCATCTGAAGTTTGATGAAATTCCAGGAAATCCAGACTAAAACTATCGATTCTCCGTCAAGGAATCGACCAATCATCTGAAGTTTGATGGAATTCCAAGAAAGCCCGACCAAACCTATCGATACTTTGTCAAGGAATCAACCAATCATGTGAAGTTTGATGAAATTCAAAGAAAGCCAGACCAAAACTATCGATACTTCGTCAAGGAATCGAACAATCAACTTAGGTTTGATGGAATTCCAAGAAAGCCAGACCAAAACTATCGATTCTTCGTCAAGGAATCGACCAATCATCTGAAGTTTGATGAAATTCCAAGAAAGCCAGACCAAAACTATCGATTCTTCGTCAAGGAATAGACCAATCATCAGAAGTTTGATGAAATTCCAAGAAAGTAAGACCAAAACTATCGATATTTCGTCAAGGAATCAACCAATCATCTGAATTTTGATGAAATTCCAAGAAAGCCAGACCAAAACTATCGATTCTTCGTCAAGGAATCGACCAATCATCTGAAGTTTGATGGAATTTCAAGAAAGCCAGACCAAAACTATCGATTCTTCGTCAAGGAATCGACCAATCATCTGAAGTTTGATGAAATTCCAAGAAAGCCAGACCAAAACTATCGATTCTTCCTCAAGGAATCAACCAATCATCTGCAGTTTGATGAAATTAAAAGAAAGACAGACCAAAACTATAAATTCTTCGTCAAGGAATCGACCAATCATCTGAAGTTTGATGAAATTACAAGAAAGCCAGACCAAAACTATCGATTCTTCGTCAAGGAATCGACAAATCATCTGAAGTTTGATGGAATTCCAAGAAAGCCAGACCAAAACTATCGATTCTTCGTCAAGGAATCGACCAATCATCTGAAGTTTGATGAAATTCCAAGAAAGCCAGACCAAAACTATCGATTCTTCCTCAAGGAATCAACCAATCATCTGCAGTTTGATGAAATTAAAAGAAAGACAGACCAAAAATATCGATCCTTCCTCAAGGAATCGACCAATCATCTGAAGTTTGTAGAAGGTCCAAGAAAGCCAGACCAAAACTATCGATTCATCGTCAAGGAATCGACCAATCATCTGAAGTTTTATGAAATTCCAAGAAAGCCAGACCAAAACTATCGATTCTTCCTCAAGGAATCGACCAATCATCTGAAGTTTGATGAAATTCAAAGAAAGCCAGACCAAAACTATCGATTCTTCGTCAAGGAATCTACCAACCATCTGAAGTTTGATGAAATTCCAGGAAATCCAGACCAAAACTATCGATTCTTCCTCAAGGAATCAACCAATCATCTGCAGTTTGATGAAATTAAAAGAAAGACAGACCAAAACTATAAATTCTTCGTCAAGGAATCGACAAATCATCTGAAGTTTGATGGAATTTCAAGAAAGCCAGACCAAAACTATCGATTCTTCGTCAAGGAATCGACCAATCATCTGAAGTTTGATGAAATTCCAAGAAAGCCAGACCAAAACTATCGATTCTTCCTCAAGGAATCAACCAATCATCTGCAGTTTGATGAAATTAAAAGAAAGACAGACCAAAAATATCGATCCTTCCTCAAGGAATCGACCAATCATCTGAAGTTTGTAGAAGGTCCAAGAAAGCCAGACCAAAACTATCGATTCATCGTCAAGGAATCGACCAATCATCTGAAGTTTTATGAAATTCCAAGAAAGCCAGACCAAAACTATCGATTCTTCCTCAAGGAATCGACCAATCATCTGAAGTTTGATGAAATTCAAAGAAAGCCAGACCAAAACTATCGATTCTTCGTCAAGGAATCTACCAACCATCTGAAGTTTGATGAAATTCCAGGAAATCCAGACTAAAACTATCGATTCTCCGTCAAGGAATCGACCAATCATCTGAAGTTTGATGGAATTCCAAGAAAGCCCGACCAAACCTATCGATACTTTGTCAAGGAATCAACCAATCATGTGAAGTTTGATGAAATTCAAAGAAAGCCAGACCAAAACTATCGATACTTCGTCAAGGAATCGAACAATCAACTTAGGTTTGATGGAATTCCAAGAAAGCCAGACCAAAACTATCGATTCTTCGTCAAGGAATCGACCAATCATCTGAAGTTTGATAAAATTCCAAGAAAGCCAGACCAAAACTATCGATTCTTCGTCAAGGAATAGACCAATCATCAGAAGTTTGATGAAATTCCAAGAAAGTAAGACCAAAACTATCGATATTTCGTCAAGGAATCAACCAATCATCTGAATTTTGATGAAATTCCAAGAAAGCCAGACCAAAACTATCGATTCTTCGTCAAGGAATCAACCAATCATCTGAAGTTTGATGGAATTTCAAGAAAGCCAGACCAAAACTATCGATTCTTCGTCAAGGAATCGACCAATCATCTGAAGTTTGATGAAATTCCAAGAAAGCCAGACCAAAACTATCGATTCTTCCTCAAGGAATCAACCAATCATCTGCAGTTTGATGAAATTAAAAGAAAGACAGACCAAAACTATAAATTCTTCGTCAAGGAATCGACCAATCATCTGAAGTTTGATGAAATTACAGGAAAGCCAGACCAAAAATATCGATCCTTCCTCAAGGAATCGACTAATCATCTGAAGTTTGTAGAAGGTCCAAGAAAGCCAGACCAAAACTATCGATTCATCGTCAAGGAATCGACCAATCATCTGAAGTTTGATGAAATTCCAAGAAAGCCAGACCAAAACTATCGATACTTTGTCAAGGATTCAACCAATCATCTGAAGTTTGATGAAATTCCAGGAAATCCAGACTAAAACTATCGATTCTTCGTCAAGGAATCGACCAATCATCTGAAGTTTAATGGAATTCCAAGAAAGCCCGACCAAACCTATCGATTCTTCCTCAAGGAATCAACCAATCATCTGAAGTTTGATGAAATTAAAAGAAAGCCAGACCAAAACTATCGATTCTTTGTCTAGGAATCAACCAATCATCTGAAGTTTGATGGAATTTCAAGAAAGCCAGACCAAAACTATCGATTCTTCGTCAAGGAATCGACCAATAATCTGAAGTTTGATGAAATTCGAAGAAAGCCAGACCAAAACTATCGATTCTTCGTCAAGGTATCGATCAATCATCAGAAGTTTGATGAAATTCCAAGAAAGCCAGACCAAAACTATCGATTCTTCGTCAAGGAATCGACCAATCATCTGAAGTTTTATGAAATTCCAAGAAAGCCAGACCAAAACTATCGATTCTTCCTGAAGGAATCGACCAATCATCTGAAGTTTGATGAAATTCAAAGAAAGCCAGACCAAAACTATCGATTCTTCGTCAAGGAATCTACCAACCATCTGAAGTTTGATGAAATTCCAGGAAATCCAGAACAAAACTATCGATTCTCCGTCAAGGGATCGACCAATCATCTGAAGTTTGATGGAATTCAAAGAAAGCCCGACAGAAACTTTCGATACTTTGTCAAGGAATCAACCAATCATCTGAAGTTTGATGAAATTCCAGGAAATCCAGACTAAAACTATCGATTCTTCGGCAAGGAATCGACCAATCATCTGAAGTTTGATGGAATTCCAAGAAAGCCCGACCAAACCTATCGATACTTTGTCAAGGAATCAACCAATCATGTGAAGTTTGATGAAATTCAAAGAATGCCAGACCAAAACTATCGATACTTCGTCAAGGAATCAAACAATCAACTTAGGTTTGATGGAATTCCAAGAAAGCCAGACCAAAACTATCGATTCTTCGTCAAGGAATCGACCAATCATCTGAAGTTTGATGAAATTTCGAGAAAGCCAGACCAAAACTATCGATTCTTCGTCAAGGAATAGACCAATCATCAGAAGTTTGATGAAATTCCAAGAAAGTAAGACCAAAACTATCGATATTTCGTCAAGGAATCAACCAATCATCTGAATTTTGATGAAATTCCAAGAAAGCCAGACCAAAACTATCGATTCTTCGTCAAGGAATCGACCAATCATCTGAAGTTTGATGGAATTTCAAGAAAGCCAGACCAAAACTATCGATTCTTCGTCAAGGAATCGACCAATCATCTGAAGTTTGATGAAATTCCAAGAAAGCCAGACCAAAACTATCGATTCTTCCTCAAGGAATCAACCAATCATCTGCAGTTTGATGAAATTAAAAGAAAGACAGACCAAAACTATAAATTCTTCGTCAAGGAATCGACCAATCATCTGAAGTTTGATGAAATTACAAGAAAGCCAGACCAAAACTATCGATTCTTCCTCAAGGAATCAACCAATCATCTGCAGTTTGATGAAATTAAAAGAAAGACAGACCAAAACTATAAATTCTTCGTCAAGGAATCGACCAATCATCTGAAGTTTGATGAAATTACAGGAAAGCCAGACCAAAAATATCGATCCTTCCTCAAGGAATCGACTAATCATCTGAAGTTTGTAGAAGGTCCAAGAAAGCCAGACCAAAACTATCGATTCATCGTCAAGGAATCGACCAATCATCTGAAGTTTGATGAAATTCCAAGAAAGCCAGACCAAAACTATCGATTCTTCGTCAAGGAATCGACCAATCATCAGAAGTTTGATGAAATTCCATGAAAGCCAGACCAAAACTATCGATACTTTGTCAAGGATTCAACCAATCATCTGAAGTTTGATGAAATTCCAGGAAATCCAGACTAAAACTATCGATTCTTCGTCAAGGAATCGACCAATCATCTGAAGTTTAATGGAATTCCAAGAAAGCCCGACCAAACCTATCGATTCTTCCTCAAGGAATCAACCAATCATCTGAAGTTTGATGAAATTAAAAGAAAGCCAGACCAAAACTATCGATTCTTTGTCTAGGAATCAACCAATCATCTGAAGTTTGATGGAATTTCAAGAAAGCCAGACCAAAACTATCGATTCTTCGTCAAGGAATCGACCAATAATCTGAAGTTTGATGAAATTCCAAGAAAGCCAGACCAAAACTATCGATTCTTCGTCAAGGTATCGATCAATCATCAGAAGTTTGATGAAATTCCAAGAAAGCCAGACCAAAACTATCGATTCTTCGTCAAGGAATCGACCAATCATCTGAAGTTTTATGAAATTCCAAGAAAGCCAGACCAAAACTATCGATTCTTCCTCAAGGAATCGACCAATCATCTGAAGTTTGATGAAATTCAAAGAAAGCCAGACCAAAACTATCGATTCTTCGTCAAGGAATCTACCAACCATCTGAAGTTTGATGAAATTCCAGGAAATCCAGAACAAAACTATCGACTCTCCGTCAAGGGATCGACCAATCATCTGAAGTTTGATGGAATTCAAAGAAAGCCCGACAGAAACTTTCGATACTTTGTCAAGGAATCAACCAATCATCTGAAGTTTGATGAAATTCCAGGAAATCCAGACTAAAACTATCGATTCTTCGGCAAGGAATCGACCAATCATCTGAAGTTTGATGGAATTCCAAGAAAGCCCGACCAAACCTATCGATACTTTGTCAAGGAATCAACCAATCATGTGAAGTTTGATGAAATTCAAAGAATGCCAGACCAAAACTATCGATACTTCGTCAAGGAATCAAACAATCAACTTAGGTTTGATGGAATTCCAAGAAAGCCAGACCAAAACTATCGATTCTTCCTCAAGGAATCAACCAATCATCTGCAGTTTGATGAAATTAAAAGAAAGACAGACCAAAACTATAAATTCTTCGTCAAGGAATCGACCAATCATCTGAAGTTTGATGAAATTACAGGAAAGCCAGACCAAAAATATCGATCCTTCCTCAAGGAATCGACTAATCATCTGAAGTTTGTAGAAGGTCCAAGAAAGCCAGACCAAAACTATCGATTCATCGTCAAGGAATCGACCAATCATCTGAAGTTTGATGAAATTCCAAGAAAGCCAGACCAAAACTATCGATACTTTGTCAAGGATTCAACCAATCATCTGAAGTTTGATGAAATTCCAGGAAATCCAGACTAAAACTATCGATTCTTCGTCAAGGAATCGACCAATCATCTGAAGTTTAATGGAATTCCAAGAAAGCCCGACCAAACCTATCGATTCTTCCTCAAGGAATCAACCAATCATCTGAAGTTTGATGAAATTAAAAGAAAGCCAGACCAAAACTATCGATTCTTTGTCTAGGAATCAACCAATCATCTGAAGTTTGATGGAATTTCAAGAAAGCCAGACCAAAACTATCGATTCTTCGTCAAGGAATCGACCAATAATCTGAAGTTTGATGAAATTCGAAGAAAGCCAGACCAAAACTATCGATTCTTCGTCAAGGTATCGATCAATCATCTGAAGTTTGATGAAATTCCAAGAAAGCCAGACCAAAACTATCGATTCTTCGTCAAGGAATCGACCAATCATCTGAAGTTTTATGAAATTCCAAGAAAGCCAGACCAAAACTATCGATTCTTCCTGAAGGAATCGACCAATCATCTGAAGTTTGATGAAATTCAAAGAAAGCCAGACCAAAACTATCGATTCTTCGTCAAGGAATCTACCAACCATCTGAAGTTTGATGAAATTCCAGGAAATCCAGAACAAAACTATCGATTCTCCGTCAAGGGATCGACCAATCATCTGAAGTTTGATGGAATTCAAAGAAAGCCCGACAGAAACTTTCGATACTTTGTCAAGGAATCAACCAATCATCTGAAGTTTGATGAAATTCCAGGAAATCCAGACTAAAACTATCGATTCTTCGGCAAGGAATCGACCAATCATCTGAAGTTTGATGGAATTCCAAGAAAGCCCGACCAAACCTATCGATACTTTGTCAAGGAATCAACCAATCATGTGAAGTTTGATGAAATTCAAAGAATGCCAGACCAAAACTATCGATACTTCGTCAAGGAATCAAACAATCAACTTAGGTTTGATGGAATTCCAAGAAAGCCAGACCAAAAACTATCGATTCTTCGTCAAGGAATCGACCAATCATCTGAAGTTTGATGGAATTTCAAGAAAGCCAGACCAAAACTATCGATTCTTCGTCAAGGAATCGACCAATCATCAGAAGTTTGATGAAATTCCAAGAAAGTAAGACCAAAACTATCGATATTTCGTCAAGGAATCAACCAATCATCTGAATTTTGATGAAATTCCAAGAAAGCCAGACCAAAAACTATCGATTCTTCGTCAAGGAATCGACCAATCATCTGAAGTTTGATGGAATTTCAAGAAAGCCAGACCAAAACTATCGATTCTTCGTCAAGGAATCGACCAATCATCTGAAGTTTGATGAAATTCCAAGAAAGCCAGACCAAAACTATCGATTCTTCCTCAAGGAATCAACCAATCATCTGCAGTTTGATGAAATTAAAAGAAAGACAGACCAAAACTATAAATTCTTCGTCAAGGAATCGACCAATCATCTGAAGTTTGATGAAATTCCAAGAAAGCCAGACCAAAACTATCGATTCTTCCTCAAGGAATCAACCAATCATCTGCAGTTTGATGAAATTAAAGAAAGACAGACCAAAACTATAAATTCTTCGTCAAGGAATCGACCAATCATCTGAAGTTTGATGAAATTACAGGAAAGCCAGACCAAAAATATCGATCCTTCCTCAAGGAATCGACTAATCATCTGAAGTTTGTAGAAGGTCCAAGAAAGCCAGACCAAAACTATCGATTCTTCGTCAAGGAATCGACCAATCATCTGAAGTTTGATGAAATTCCAAGAAAGCCAGACCAAAACTATCGATTCTTCGTCAAGGAATCGACCAATCATCAGAAGTTTGATGAAATTCCATGAAAGCCAGACCAAACTATCGATACTTTGTCAAGGATTCAACCAATCATCTGAAGTTTGATGAAATTCCAGGAAATCCAGACTAAAACTATCGATTCTTCGTCAAGGAATCGACCAATCATCTGAAGTTTAATGGAATTCCAAGAAAGCCCGACCAAACCTATCGATTCTTCCTCAAGGAATCAACCAATCATCTGAAGTTTGATGAAATTAAAAGAAAGCCAGACCAAAACTATCGATTCTTTGTCTAGGAATCAACCAATCATCTGAAGTTTGATGGAATTTCAAGAAAGCCAGACCAAAACTATCGATTCTTCGTCAAGGAATCGACCAATAATCTGAAGTTTGATGAAATTCGAAGAAAGCCAGACCAAAACTATCGATTCTTCGTCAAGGTATCGATCAATCATCAGAAGTTTGATGAAATTCCAAGAAAGCCAGACCAAAACTATCGATTCTTCGTCAAGGAATCGACCAATCATCTGAAGTTTTATGAAATTCCAAGAAAGCCAGACCAAAACTATCGATTCTTCCTCAAGGAATCGACCAATCATCTGAAGTTTGATGAAATTCAAAGAAAGCCAGACCAAAACTATCGATTCTTCGTCAAGGAATCTACCAACCATCTGAAGTTTGATGAAATTCCAGGAAATCCAGAACAAAACTATCGACTCTCCGTCAAGGGATCGACCAATCATCTGAAGTTTGATGGAATTCAAAGAAAGCCCGACAGAAACTTCGATACTTTGTCAAGGAATCAACCAATCATCTGAAGTTTGATGAAATTCCAGGAAATCCAGACTAAAACTATCGATTCTTCGGCAAGGAATCGACCAATCATCTGAAGTTTGATGGAATTCCAAGAAAGCCCGACCAAACCTATCGATACTTTGTCAAGGAATCAACCAATCATGTGAAGTTTGATGAAATTCAAAGAATGCCAGACCAAAACTATCGATACTTCGTCAAGGAATCAAACAATCAACTTAGGTTTGATGGAATTCCAAGAAAGCCAGACCAAAACTATCGATTCTTCGTCAAGGAATCGACCAATCATCTGAAGTTTGATGAAATTCCGAGAAAGCCAGACCAAAACTATCGATTCTTCGTCAAGGAATAGACCAATCATCAGAAGTTTGATGAAATTCCAAGAAAGTAAGACCAAAACTATCGATATTTCGTCAAGGAATCAACCAATCATCTGAAATTTGATGAAATTCCAAGAAAGCCAGACCAAAACTATCGATTCTTCGTCAAGGAATCGACCAATCATCTGAAGTTTGATGGAATTTCAAGAAAGCCAGACCAAAACTATCGATTCTTCGTCAAGGAATCGACCAATCATCTGAAGTTTGATGAAATTCCAAGAAAGCCAGACCAAAACTATCGATTCTTCCTCAAGGAATCAACCAATCATCTGCAGTTTGATGAAATTAAAAGAAAGACAGACCAACTATAAATTCTTCGTCAAGGAATCGACCAATCATCTGAAGTTTGATGAAATTACAAGAAAGCCAGACCAAAACTATTGATTCTTCGTCAAGGAATCGACCAATCATCTGAAGTTTGATGGAATTTCAAGAAAGCCAGACCAAAACTATCGATTCTTCGTCAAGGAATCGACCAATCATCTGAAGTTTGATGAAATTCCAAGAGAGCCAGACCAAAACTATCGATTCTTCCTCAAGGAATCAACCAATCATCTGCAGTTTGATGAAATTAAAAGAAAGAAAGACCAAAAATATCGATCCTTCCTCAAGGAATCGACCAATCATCTGAAGTTTGTAGAAGGTCCAAGAAAGCCAGACCAAAACTATCGATTCATCGTCAAGGAATCGACCAATCATCTGAAGTTTGATGAAATTCCAAGAAAGCCAGACCAAAACTATCGATTCTTCGTCAAGGAATCGACCAATCATCAGAAGTTTGATGAAATTCCATGAAAGCCAGACCAAAACTATCGATACTTTGTCAAGGATTCAACCAATCATCTAAAGTTTGATGAAATTCCAGGAAATCCAGACTAAAACTATCGATTCTTCGTCAAGGAATCGACCAATCATCTGAAGTTTAATGGAATTCCAAGAAAGCCCGACCAAACCTATCGATTCTTCCTCAAGGAATCAACCAATCATCTGAAGTTTGATGAAATTAAAAGAAAGCCAGACCAAAACTATCGATTCTTCGTCAAGGAATCAACCAATCATCTGAAGTTTGATGGAATTTCAAGAAAGCCAGACCAAAACTATCGATTCTTCGTCAAGGAATCGACCAATAATCTGAAGTTTGATGAAATTCGAAGAAAGCCAGACCAAAACTATCGATTCTTCGTCAAGGTATCGATCAATCATCAGAAGTTTGATGAAATTCCAAGAAAGCCAGACCAAAACTATCGATTCTTCGTCAAGGAATCGACCAATCACCTGAAGTTTTATGAAATTCCAAGAAAGCCAGACCAAAACTATCGATTCTTCCTCAAGGAATCGACCAATCATCTAAAGTTTGATGAAATTCAAAGAAATCCAGACCAAAACTATCGAATCTTCGTCAAGGAATCTACCAACCATCTGAAGTTTGATGAAATTCCAGGAAATCCAGACCAAAACTATCGATTCTCCGTCAAGGAATCGACCAATCATCTGAAGTTTGATGGAATTCAAAGAAAGCCCGACAGAAACTTTCGATACTTTGTCAAGGAATCGACCAATCATCAGAAGTTTGATGAAATTCCGAGAAAGCCAGACCAAAACTATCGATTCTTCGTCAAGGAATCGACCAATCATCAGAAGTTTGATGAAATTCCATGAAAGCCAGACCAAAACTATCGATTCTTCGTCAAGGAATCGACCAATCATCTGAAGTTTTATGAAATTCCAAGAAAGCCAGACCAAAACTATCGATTCTTCGTCAAGGAATCGACCAATCATCTGAAGTTTGATGGAATTTCAAGAAAGCCAGACCAAAACTATCGATTCTTCGTCAAGGAATCGACCAATCATCTGAAGTTTGATGAAATTCAACGAAAGCCAGACCAAAACTATCGATTCTTCGTCAAGGAAACGACCAATCATCTGAGGTTTGATGAAACTCAAAGAAAGCCAGACCAAAACTATCGATTCTTCGTCAAGGAATTGACCAATCATCTGATGTTTGATGAAATTCCAAGAAAGCCAGACCAAAACTATCGATTCTTCCTCAAGGAATCAACCAATCATCTGCAGTTTGATGAAATTAAAAGAAAGACAGACCAAAACTATAAATTCTTCGTCAAGGAATCGACCAATCATCTGAAGTTTGATGAAATTACAGGAAAGCCAGACCAAAAATATCGATCCTTCCTCAAGGAATCGACCAATCATCTGAAGTTTGTAGAAGGTCCAAGAAAGCCAGACCAAAACTATCGATTCATCGTCAAGGAATCGACCAATCATCTGAAGTTTGATGAAATTCAAAGAAAGCCAGACCAAAACTATCGATACTTCGTCAAGGAATCGAACAATCATCTGAAGTTTGATGAAATTCCAAGAAAGCCAGACCAAAACTATCGATTCTTCGTCAAGGAATCGACCAATCATCAGAAGTTTGATGAAATTAAAAGAAAGACAGACCAAAACTATAAATTCTTCGTCAAGGAATCGACCAATCATCTGAAGTTTGATGAAAATACAGGAAAGCCAGACTAAAACTATCGATTCTTCGTCAAGGAATCGACCAATCATCAGAAGTTTGATGAAATTCCGAGAAAGCCAGACCAAAACTATCGATTCTTCGTCAAGGAATCGACCAATCATCAGAAGTTTGATGAAATTCCATGAAAGCCAGACCAAAACTATCGATACTTTGTCAAGGATTCAACCAATCATCTGAAGTTTGATGAAATTCCAGGAAATCCAGACTAAAACTATCGATTCTTCGTCAAGGAATCGACCAATCATCTGAAGTTTGATGAAATTACAAGAAAGCCAGACCAAAACTATCGATTGTTCCTCAAGGAATCAACCAATCATCTGCAGTTTGATGAAATTAAAAGAAAGACAGACCAAAACTATAAATTCTTCGTCAAGGAATCGACCAATCATCTGAAGTTTGATGAAATTACAGGAAAGCCAGACCAAAAATATCGATCCTTCCTCAAGGAATCGACTAATCATCTGAAGTTTGTAGAAGGTCCAAGAAAGCCAGACCAAAACTATCGATTCATCGTCAAGGAATCGACCAATCATCTGAAGTTTGATGAAATTCCAAGAAAGCCAGACCAAAACTATCGATTCTTCGTCAAGGAATCGACCAATCATCAGAAGTTTGATGAAATTCCATGAAAGCCAGACCAAAACTATCGATACTTTGTCAAGGATTCAACCAATCATCTGAAGTTTGATGAAATTCCAGGAAATCCAGACTAAAACTATCGATTCTTCGTCAAGGAATCGACCAATCATCTGAAGTTTAATGGAATTCCAAGAAAGCCCGACCAAACCTATCGATTCTTCCTCAAGGAATCAACCAATCATCTGAAGTTTGATGAAATTAAAAGAAAGCCAGACCAAAACTATCGATTCTTTGTCTAGGAATCAACCAATCATCTGAAGTTTGATGGAATTTCAAGAAAGCCAGACCAAAACTATCGATTCTTCGTCAAGGAATCGACCAATAATCTGAAGTTTGATGAAATTCGAAGAAAGCCAGACCAAAACTATCGATTCTTCGTCAAGGTATCGATCAATCATCAGAAGTTTGATGAAATTCCAAGAAAGCCAGACCAAAACTATCGATTCTTCGTCAAGGAATCGACCAATCATCTGAAGTTTTATGAAATTCCAAGAAAGCCAGACCAAAACTATCGATTCTTCCTCAAGGAATCGACCAATCATCTGAAGTTTGATGAAATTCAAAGAAAGCCAGACCAAAACTATCGATTCTTCGTCAAGGAATCTACCAACCATCTGAAGTTTGATGAAATTCCAGGAAATCCAGAACAAAACTATCGATTCTCCGTCAAGGGATCGACCAATCATCTGAAGTTTGATGGAATTCAAAGAAAGCCCGACAGAAACTTTCGATACTTTGTCAAGGAATCAACCAATCATCTGAAGTTTGATGAAATTCCAGGAAATCCAGACTAAAACTATCGATTCTTCGGCAAGGAATCGACCAATCATCTGAAGTTTGATGGAATTCCAAGAAAGCCCGACCAAACCTATCGATACTTTGTCAAGGAATCAACCAATCATGTGAAGTATGATGAAATTCAAAGAATGCCAGACCAAAACTATCGATACTTCGTCAAGGAATCAAACAATCAACTTAGGTTTGATGGAATTCCAAGAAAGCCAGACCAAAACTATCGATTCTTCGTCAAGGAATCGACCAATCATCTGAAAATTGATGAAATTCCGAGAAAGCCAGACCAAAACTATCGATTCTTCGTCAAGGAATAGACCAATCATCAGAAGTTTGATGAAATTCCAAGAAAGTAAGACCAAAACTATCGATATTTCGTCAAGGAATCAACCAATCATCTGAATTTTGATGAAATTCCAAGAAAGCCAGACCAAAACTATCGATTCTTCGTCAAGGAATCGACCAATCATCTGAAGTTTGATGGAATTTCAAGAAAGCCAGACCAAAACTATCGATTCTTCGTCAAGGAATCGACCAATCATCTGAAGTTTGATGAAATTCCAAGAAAGCCAGACCAAAACTATCGATTCTTCCTCAAGGAATCAACCAATCATCTGCAGTTTGATGAAATTAAAAGAAAGACAGACCAAAACTATAAATTCTTCGTCAAGGAATCGACCAATCATCTGAAGTTTGATGAAATTACAAGAAAGCCAGACCAAAACTATTGATTCTTCGTCAAGGAATCGACCAATCATCTGAAGTTTGATGGAATTTCAAGAAAGCCAGACCAAAACTATCGATTCTTCGTCAAGGAATCGACCAATCATCTGAAGTTTGATGAAATTCCAAGAGAGCCAGACCAAAACTATCGATTCTTCCTCAAGGAATCAACCAATCATCTGCAGTTTGATGAAATTAAAAGAAAGAAAGACCAAAAATATCGATCCTTCCTCAAGGAATCGACCAATCATCTGAAGTTTGTAGAAGGTCCAAGAAAGCCAGACCAAAACTATCGATTCATCGTCAAGGAATCGACCAATCATCTGAAGTTTGATGAAATTCCAAGAAAGCCAGACCAAAACTATCGATTCTTCGTCAAGGAATCGACCAATCATCAGAAGTTTGATGAAATTCCATGAAAGCCAGACCAAAACTATCGATACTTTGTCAAGGATTCAACCAATCATCTGAAGTTTGATGAAATTCCAGGAAATCCAGACTAAAACTATCGATTCTTCGTCAAGGAATCGACCAATCATCTGAAGTTTAATGGAATTCCAAGAAAGCCCGACCAAACCTATCGATTCTTCCTCAAGGAATCGACCAATCATCTGAAGTTTGATGAAATTAAAAGAAAGCCAGACCAAAACTATCGATTCTTCGTCAAGGAATCAACCAATCATCTGAAGTTTGATGAAATTTCAAGAAAGCCAGACCAAAACTATCGATTCTTCGTCAAGGAATCGACCAATAATCTGAAGTTTGATGAAATTCGAAGAAAGCCAGACCAAAACTATCGATTCTTCGTCAAGGTATCGATCAATCATCAGAAGTTTGATGAAATTCCAAGAAAGCCAGACCAAAACTATCGATTCTTCGTCAAGGAATCGACCAATCACCTGAAGTTTTATGAAATTCCAAGAAAGCCAGACCAAAACTATCGATTCTTCCTCAAGGAATCGACCAATCATCTGAAGTTTGATGAAATTCAAAGAAATCCAGACCAAAACTATCGAATCTTCGTCAAGGAATCTACCAACCATCTGAAGTTTGATGAAATTCCAGGAAATCCAGACCAAAACTATCGATTCTCCGTCAAGGAATCGACCAATCATCTGAAGTTTGATGGAATTCAAAGAAAGCCCGACAGAAACTTTCGATACTTTGTCAAGGAATCGACCAATCATCAGAAGTTTGATGAAATTCCGAGAAAGCCAGACCAAAACTATCGATTCTTCGTCAAGGAATCGACCAATCATCAGAAGTTTGATGAAATTCCATGAAAGCCAGACCAAAACTATCGATTCTTCGTCAAGGAATCGACCAATCATCTGAAGTTTTATGAAATTCCAAGAAAGCCAGACCAAAACTATCGATTCTTCGTCAAGGAATCGACCAATCATCTGAAGTTTGATGAAATTCAACGAAAGCCAGACCAAAACTATCGATTCTTCGTCAAGGAAACGACCAATCATCTGAGGTTTGATGAAACTCAAAGAAAGCCAGACCAAAACTATCGATTCTTCGTCAAGGAATTGACCAATCATCTGATGTTTGATGAAATTCCAAGAAAGCCAGACCAAAACTATCGATTCTTCCTCAAGGAATCAACCAATCATCTGCAGTTTGATGAAATTAAAAGAAAGACAGACCAAAACTATAAATTCTTCGTCAAGGAATCGACCAATCATCTGAAGTTTGATGAAATTACAGGAAAGCCAGACCAAAAATATCGATCCTTCCTCAAGGAATCGACCAATCATCTGAAGTTTGTAGAAGGTCCAAGAAAGCCAGACCAAAACTATCGATTCATCGTCAAGGAATCGACCAATCATCTGAAGTTTGATGAAATTCAAAGAAAGCCAGACCAAAACTATCGATACTTCGTCAAGGAATCGAACAATCATCTGAAGTTTGATGAAATTCCAAGAAAGCCAGACCAAAACTATCGATTCTTCGTCAAGGAATCGACCAATCATCAGAAGTTTGATGAAATTAAAAGAAAGACAGACCAAAACTATAAATTCTTCGTCAAGGAATCGACCAATCATCTGAAGTTTGATGAAAATACAGGAAAGCCAGACTAAAACTATCGATTCTTCGTCAAGGAATCGACCAATCATCAGAAGTTTGATGAAATTCCGAGAAAGCCAGACCAAAACTATCGATTCTTCGTCAAGGAATCGACCAATCATCAGAAGTTTGATGAAATTCCATGAAAGCCAGACCAAAACTATCGATACTTTGTCAAGGATTCAACCAATCATCTGAAGTTTGATGAAATTCCAGGAAATCCAGACTAAAACTATCGATTCTTCGTCAAGGAATCGACCAATCATCTGAAGTTGATGGAATTCAAAGAAAGCCCGACCAAACCTATCGATTCTTCCTCAAGGAATCAACCAATCATCTGAAGTTTTATGAAATTCCAAGAAAGCCAGACCAAAACTATCGATTCTTCGTCAAGGTATCGATCAATCATCAGAAGTTTGATAAAATTCCAAGAAAGCCAGACCAAAACTATCGATTCTTCGTCAAGGAATCGACCAATCATCTGAAGTTTTATGAAATTCCAAGAAAGCCAGACCAAAACTATCGATTCTTCCTCAAGGAATCGACCAATCATCTGAAGTTTGATGAAATTCAAAGAAATCCAGACCAAAACTATCGAATCTTCGTCAAGGAATCTACCAACCATCTGAAGTTTGATGAAATTCCAGGAAATCCAGACCAAAACTATCGATTCTCCGTCAAGGAATCGACCAATCATCTGAAGTTTGATGGAATTCAAAGAAAGCCCGACAGAAACTTTCGATACTTTGTCAAGGAATCGACCAATCATCAGAAGTTTGATGAAATTCCGAGAAAGCCAGACCAAAACTATCGATTCTTCGTCAAGGAATCGACCAATCATCAGAAGTTTGATGAAATTCCATGAAAGCCAGACCAAAACTATCGATTCTTCGTCAAGGAATCGACCAATCATCTGAAGTTTTATGAAATTCCAAGAAAGCCAGACCAAAACTATCGATTCTTCCTCAAGGAATCGACCAATCATCTGAAGTTTGATGAAATTCAAAGAAAGCCAGACCAAAACTATCGATTCTTCGTCAAGGAATCTACCAACCATCTGAAGTTTGATGAAATTCCAGGAAATCCAGACTAAAACTATCGATTCTCCGTCAAGGAATCGACCAATCATCTGAAGTTTGATGGAAATCCAAGAAAGCCCGACCAAACCTATCGATACTTTGTCAAGGAATCAACCAATCATGTGAAGTTTGATGAAATTCAAAGAAAGCCAGACCAAAACTATCGATACTTCGTCAAGGAATCGAACAATCAACTTAGGTTTGATGGAATTCCAAGAAAGCCAGACCAAAACTATCGATTCTTCGTCAAGGAATCGACCAATCATCTGAAGTTTGATGGAATTTCAAGAAAGCCAGACCAAAACTATCGATTCTTCGTCAAGGAATCGACCAATCATCTGAAGTTTGATGAAATTCCAAGAGAGCCAGACCAAAACTATCGATTCTTCCTCAAGGAATCAACCAATCATCTGCAGTTTGATGAAATTAAAAGAAAGAAAGACCAAAAATATCGATCCTTCCTCAAGGAATCGACCAATCATCTGAAGTTTGTAGAAGGTCCAAGAAAGCCAGACCAAAACTATCGATTCATCGTCAAGGAATCGACCAATCATCTGAAGTTTGATGGAATTTCAAGAAAGCCAGACCAAAACTATCGATTCTTCGTCAAGGAATCGACCAATCATCTGAAGTTTGATGAAATTCAAAGAAAGCCTGACCAAAAATATAGATTCTTCGTCAAGGAATCTACCAATCATCTGAAGTTTGATGAAATTCCAGGAAATCCGGACTAAAACTATCGATTCTTCGTCAAGGAATTAACCAATCATCTGAAGTTTGATGGAATTCCAAGAAAGCCCGACCAAAACTATCGATATTTTGTCAAGGAATCGACCTATCATCTGAAGTTTGATGAAATTACAGGAAAACCAGACCAAAAATATCGAAATTTTGTCAAGGAATCGACCAATCATCTGAAGTTTTATGAAATTCCAAGGAAGCCAGACCAAAACTATCGATTCTTCGTCAAGGAATCGAACAATCAACTTTAGGTTTGATGGAATTCCAAGAAAGCCAGACTAAAACTATCGATTCTTCGTCAAGGAATCGACCAATCATCAGAAGTTTGATGAAATTCCAAGAAAGCCAGACCAAAACTATCGATTCTTCGTCAAGGAATCGACCAATCATCTGAAGTTTTATGAAATTCCAAGGAAGCCAGACCAAAACTATCGATTCTTCGTCAAGGAATCGAACAATCAACTTTAGGTTTGATGGAATTCCAAGAAAGCCAGACTAAAACTATCGATTCTTCGTCAAGGAATCGACCAATCATCAGAAGTTTGATGAAATTCCGAGAAAGCCAGACCAAAACTATCGATTCTTCGTCAAGGAATCGACCAATCTTCAGAAGTTTGATGAAATTCCATGAAAGCCAGACCAAATTTATCGATACTTTGTCAAGGATTCAACCAATCATCTGAAGTTTGATGAAATTCCAGGAAATCCAGACTAAAACTATCGATTCTTCGTCAAGGAATCGACCAATCATCTGAAGTTTGATGGAATTCCAAGAAAGCCCGACCAAACCTATCGATTCTTCCTCAAGGAATCAACCAATCATCTGAAGTTTGATGAAATTCCAAGAAAGCCAGACCAAAACTATCGATTCTTCGTCAAGGAATCGACCAATCATCTGAAGTTTGATGGAATTCAAAGAAAGCCCGACAGAAACTTTCGATACTTTGTCAAGGAATCGACCAATCATCAGAAGTTTGATGAAATTCCGAGAAAGCCAGACCAAAACTATCGATTCTTCGTCAAGGAATCGACCAATCATCAGAAGTTTGATGAAATTCCATGAAAGCCAGACCAAAACTATCGATTCTTCGTCAAGGAATCGACCAATCATCTGAAGTTTTATGAAATTCCAAGAAAGCCAGACCAAAACTATCGATTCTTCCTCAAGGAATCGACCAATCATCTGAAGTTTGATGAAATTCAAAGAAAGCCAGACCAAAACTATCGATTCTTCGTCAAGGAATCTACCAACCATCTGAAATTTGATGAAATTCCAGGAAATCCAGACCAAAACTATCGATTCTCCGTCAAGGAATCGACCAATCATCTGAAGTTTGATGGAATTCAAAGAAAGCCCGACAGAAACTTTCGATACTTTGTCAAGGAATCAACCAATCATCTGAAGTTTGATGAAATTCCAGGAAATCCAGACTAAAACAATCGATTCTTCGTCAAGGAATCGACCAATCATCTGAAGTTTGATGGAATTCCAAGAAAGCCCGACCAAACCTATCGATACTTTGTCAAGGAATCAACCAATCATGTGAAGTTTGATGAAATTAAAAGAAAGCCAGACCAAAACTATCGATTCTTCGTCAAGGAATCGACCAATCATCTGAAGTTTGATGGAATTTCAAGAAAGCCAGACCAAAACTATCGATTCTTCCTCAAGGAATCGACCAATCATCTGAAGTTTGATGAAATTCCAAGAAAGCCAGACCAAAACTATCGATTCTTCGTCAAGGAATCGATCAATCATCAGAAGTTTGATGAAATTCCAAGAAAGCCAGACCAAAACTATCGATTCTTCGTCAAGGAATCGACCAATCATCTGAAGTTTGATGAAATTCAAAGAAAGCCTGACCAAAAATATAGATTCTTCGTCAAGGAATCTACCAATCATCTGAAGTTTGATGAAATTCCAGGAAATCCGGACTAAAACTATCGATTCTTCGTCAAGGAATTGACCAATCATCTGAAGTTTGATGGAATTCCAAGAAAGCCCGACCAAAACTATCGATATTTTGTCAAGGAATCGACCAATCATCTGAAGTTTGATGAAATTACAGGAAAGCCAGACCAAAAATATCGATCCTTCCTCAAGGAATCGACCAATCATCTGAAATTTGATGAAATTCAAAGAAAGCCAGACCAAAACTATCGATTCTTCGTCAAGGAATCGACCAATCATCTGAAGTTTGATAAAATTCAAAGAAAGCCTGACCAAAAATATAGATTCTTCGTCAAGGAATCTACCAACCATCTGAAGTTTGATGAAATTCCAGGAAATCCAGACCAAAAGTATCGATTCTCCGTCAAGGAATCGACCAATCATCTGAAGTTTGATGGAATTCCAAGAAAGCCCGACCAAAACTATCGATACTTTGTCAAGGAATCAACCAATCATCTGAATTTTGATGAAATTCCAGGAAATCCAGACAAAAACTATCGATTCTTCGTCAAGGAATCGACCAATCATCTGAAGTTTGATGGAATTCCAAGAAAGCCCGACCAAACCTATCGATTCTTCCTCAAGGAATCAACCAATCATCTGAAATTTGATGAAATTAAAAGAAAGCCAGACCAAAACTATCGATACTTCGTCAAGGAATCAACCAATCATCTGAAGTTTGATGAAATTCCAGGAAATCCAGACTAAAACTATCGATTCTTCGTCAAGGAATCGACCAATCATCTGAAGTTTGATGGAATTCCAAGAAAGCCCGACCAAACCTATCGATTCTTCCTCAAGGAATCAACCAATCATCTGAAGTTTGATGAAATTAAAAGAAAGCCAGACCAAAACTATCGATTCTTCGTCAAGGAATCAACCAATCATCTGAAGTTTGATGAAATTCCAAGAAAGCCAGACCAAAACTATCGATTCTTCGTCAAGGAATCGACCAATCATCTGAAGTTTGATGAAATTCCAGGAAATCCAGACCAAAACTATCGATTCTCCGTCAAGGAATCGACCAATCATCTGAAGTTTGATGGAATTCAAAGAAAGCCCGACAGAAACTTTCGATACTTTGTCAAGGAATCGACCAATCATCAGAAGTTTGATGAAATTCCGAGAAAGCCAGACCAAAACTATCGATTCTTCGTCAAGGAATCGACCAATCATCAGAAGTTTGATGAAATTCCATGAAAGCCAGACCAAAACTATCGATTCTTCGTCAAGGAATCGACCAATCATCTGAAGTTTGATGAAATTCCAAGAAAGCCAGACCAAAACTATCGATTCTTCCTCAAGGAATCGACCAATCATCTGAAGTTTGATGAAATTCAAAGAAAGCCAGACCAAAACTATCGATTCTTCGTCAAGGAATCTACCAACCATCTGAAGTTTGATGAAATTCCAGGAAATCCAGACCAAAACTATCGATTCTCCGTCAAGGAATCGACCAATCATCTGAAGTTTGATGGAATTCAAAGAAAGCCCGACAGAAACTTTCGATACTTTGTCAAGGAATCAACCAATCATCTGAAGTTTGATGAAATTCCAGGAAATCCAGACTAAAACTATCGATTCTTCGTCAAGGAATCGACCAATCATCTGAAGTTTGATGGAATTCCAAGAAAGCCCGACCAAACCTATCGATACTTCGTCAAGGAATCAACCAATCATGTGAAGTTTGATGAAATTCAAAGAAAGCCAGACCAAAACTATCGATACTTCGTCAAGGAATCGAACAATCAACTTAGGTTTGATGGAATTCCAAGAAAGCCAGACCAAAACTATCGATTCTTCGTCAAGGAATCGACCAATCATCTGAAGTTTGATGAAATTCCAAGAAAGCCAGACCAAAACTATCGATTCTTCGTCAAGGAATCGACCAATCATCAGAAGTTTGATGAAATTCCAAGAAAGCCAGACCAAAACTATCGATATTTTGTCAAGGAATCGACCTATCATCTGAAGTTTGAAGGAATTCCAAGAAAGCCCGACCAAACCTATCGATACTTTGTCAAGGAATCAACCAATCATCAGAAGTTTGATGAAATTCCAAGAAAGTAAGACCAAAACTATCGATATTTCGTCAAGGAATCAACCAATCATCTGAAGTTTGATGAAATTCCAAGAAAGCCAGACCAAAACTATCGATTCTTCGTCAAGGAATCGACCAATCATCTGAAGTTTGATGGAATTTCAAGAAAGCCAGACCAAAACTATCGATTCTTCGTCAAGGAATCGACCAATCATCTGAAGTTTGATGAAATTCCAAGAAAGCCAGACCAAAACTATCGATTCTTCCTCAAGGAATCAACCAATCATCTGCAGTTTGATGAAATTCCAAGAAAGACAGACCAAAACTATCGATTCTTCGTCAAGGAATCGACCAATCATCTGAAGTTTGATGAAATTACAGGAAAGCCAGACCAAAAATATCGATCCTTCCTCAAGGAATCGACCAATCATCTGAAGTTTGTAGAAGGTCCAAGAAAGCCAGACCAAAACTATCGATTCATCGTCAAGGAATCGACCAATCATCTGAAGTTTGATGAAATTCAAAGAAAGCCAGACCAAAACTATCGATACTTCGTCAAGGAATCGAACAATCATCTGAAGTTTGATGAAATTCCAAGAAAGCCAGACCAAAACTATCGATTCTTCGTAAAGGAATCGACCAATCATCAGAAGTTTGATGAAATTCCAAGAAAGCCAGACCAAAACTATCGATTCTTCGTCAAGGAATCGATCAATCATCAGAAGTTTGATGAAATTCCAAGAAAGCCAGACCAAAACTATCGATTCTTCGTCAAGGAATCGACCAATCATCTGAAGTTTGATAAAATTCAAAGAAAGCCTGACCAAAAATATAGATTCTTCGTAAAGGAATCTACCAACCATCTGAAGTTTGATGAAATTACAGGAAATCCAGACCAAAACTATCGATTCTCCGTCAAGGAATCGACCAATCATCTGAAGTTTGATGGAATTCCAAGAAAGCCCGACCAAAACTATCGAAACTGAGTCAAGGAATCAACCAATCATCTGAAGTTTGATGAAATTCCAGGAAATCCAGACTAAAACTATCGATTCTTCGTCAAGGAATCGACCAATCATCTGAAGTTTGATGGAATTCCAAGAAAGCCCGACCAAACCTATCGATTCTTCCTCAAGGAATCAACCAATCATCTGAAGTTTGATGAAATTAAAAGAAAGCCAGACCAAAACTATCGATTCTTCGTCAAGGAATCGACCAATCATCTGAAGTTTGATGGAATTTCAAGAAAGCCAGACCAAAACTATCGATTCTTCGTCAAGGAATCGACCAATCATCAGAAGTTTGATGAAATTCCAAGAAAGCCAGACCAAAACTATCGATTCTTCGTCAAGGAATCGATCAATCATCAGAAGTTTGATGAAATTCCAAGAAAGCCAGACCAAAACTATCGATTCTTCGTCAAGGAATCGACCAATCATCTGAAGTTTGATAAAATTCAAAGAAAGCCTGACCAAAAATATAGATTCTTCGTCAAGGAATCTACCAACCATCTGAAGTTTGATGAAATTCCAGGAAATCCAGACCAAAACTATCGATTCTCCGTCAAGGAATCGACCAATCATCTGAAGTTTGATGGAATTCCAAGAAAGCCCGACCAAAACTATCGATACTTTGTCAAGGAATCAACCAATCATCTGAAGTTTGATGAAATTCCAGGAAATCCAGACAAAAACTATCGATTCTTCGTCAAGGAATCGACCAATCATCTGAAGTTTGATGGAATTCCAAGAAAGCCCGACCAAACCTATCGATTCTTCCTCAAGGAATCAACCAATCATCTGAAATTTGATGAAATTAAAAGAAAGCCAGACCAAAACTATCGATACTTCGTCAAGGATTCAACCAATCATCTGAAGTTTGATGAAATTCCAGGAAATCCAGACTAAAACTATCGATTCTTCGTCAAGGAATCGACCAATCATCTGAAGTTTGATGGAATTCCAAGAAAGCCCGACCAAACCTATCGATTCTTCCTCAAGGAATCAACCAATCATCTGAAGTTTGATGAAATTAAAAGAAAGCCAGACCAAAACTATCGATTCTTCGTCAAGGAATCAACCAATCATCTGAAGTTTGATGAAATTCCAAGAAAGCCAGACCAAAACTATCGATTCTTCGTCAAGGAATCGACCAATCATCTGAAGTTTGATGAAATTCCAGGAAATCCAGACCAAAACTATCGATTCTCCGTCAAGGAATCGACCAATCATCTGAAGTTTGATGGAATTCAAAGAAAGCCCGACAGAAACTTTCGATACTTTGTCAAGGAATCGACCAATCATCAGAAGTTTGATGAAATTCCGAGAAAGCCAGACCAAAACTATCGATTCTTCGTCAAGGAATCGACCAATCATCAGAAGTTTGATGAAATTCCATGAAAGCCAGACCAAAACTATCGATTCTTCGTCAAGGAATCGACCAATCATCTGAAGTTTTATGAAATTCCAAGAAAGCCAGACCAAAACTATCGATTCTTCCCCAAGGAATCGACCAATCATCTGAAGTTTGATGAAATTCAAAGAAAGCCAGACCAAAACTATCGATTCTTCGTCAAGGAATCTACCAACCATCTGAAGTTTGATGAAATTCCAGGAAATCCAGACCAAAACTATCGATTCTCCGTCAAGGAATCGACCAATCATCTGAAGTTTGATGGAATTCAAAGAAAGCCCGACAGAAACTTTCGATACTTTGTCAAGGAATCAACCAATCATCTGAAGTTTGATGAAATTCCAGGAAATCCAGACTAAAACTATCGATTCTTCGTCAAGGAATCGACCAATCATCTGAAGTTTGATGGAATTCCAAGAAAGCCCGACCAAACCTATCGATACTTTGTCAAGGAATCAACCAATCATGTGAAGTTTGATGAAATTCAAAGAAAGCCAGACCAAAACTATCGATACTTCGTCAAGGAATCGAACAATCAACTTAGGTTTGATGGAATTCCAAGAAAGCCAGACCAAAACTATCGATTCTTCGTCAAGGAATCGACCAATCATCTGAAGTTTGATGAAATTCCAAGAAAGCCAGACCAAAACTATCGATTCTTCGTCAAGGAATCGATCAATCATCAGAAGTTTGATGAAATTCCAAGAAAGCCAGACCAAAACTATCGATATTTTGTCAAGGAATCGACCTATCATCTGAAGTTTGAAGGAATTCCAAGAAAGCCCGACCAAACCTATCGATACTTTGTCAAGGAATCAACCAATCATCAGAAGTTTGATGAAATTCCAAGAAAGTAAGACCAAAACTATCGATATTTCGTCAAGGAATCAACCAATCATCTGAAGTTTGATGAAATTCCAAGAAAGCCAGACCAAAACTATCGATTCTTCGTCAAGGAATCGACCAATCATCTGAAGTTTGATGGAATTTCAAGAAAGCCAGACCAAAACTATCGATTCTTCGTCAAGGAATCGACCAATCATCTGAAGTTTGATGAAATTCCAAGAAAGCCAGACCAAAACTATCGATTCTTCCTCAAGGAATCAACCAATCATCTGCAGTTTGATGAAATTAAAAGAAAGACAGACCAAAACTATCGATTCTTCGTCAAGGAATCGACCAATCATCTGAAGTTTAATGAAATTACAGGAAAGCCAGACCAAAAATATCGATCCTTCCTCAAGGAATCGACCAATCATCTGAAGTTTTTAGAAGGTCCAAGAAAGCCAGACCAAAACTATCGATTCATCGTCAAGGAATCGACCAATCATCTGAAGTTTGATGAAATTCAAAGAAAGCCAGACCAAAACTATCGATACTTCGTCAAGGAATCGAACAATCATCTGAAGTTTGATGAAATTCCAAGAAAGCCAGACCAAAACTATCGATTCTTCGTAAGGGAATCGACCAATCATCAGAAGTTTGATGAAATTCCAAGAAAGCCAGACCAAAACTATCGATTCTTCGTCAAGGAATCGATCAATCATCTGAAGTTTGATGAAATTCCAAGAAAGCCAGACCAAAACTATCGATTCTTCGTCAAGGAATCGACCAATCATCTGAAGTTTGATAAAATTCAAAGAAAGCCTGACCAAAAATATAGATTCTTCGTAAAGGAATCTACCAACCATCTGAAGTTTGATGAAATTACAGGAAATCCAGACCAAAACTATCGATTCTCCGTCAAGGAATCGACCAATCATCTGAAGTTTGATGGAATTCCAAGAAAGCCCGACCAAAACTATCGAAACTGAGTCAAGGAATCAACCAATCATCTGAAGTTTGATGAAATTCCAGGAAATCCAGACTAAAACTATCGATTCTTCGTCAAGGAATCGACCAATCATCTGAAGTTTGATGGAATTCCAAGAAAGCCCGACCAAACCTATCGATTCTTCCTCAAGGAATCAACCAATCATCTGAAGTTTGATGAAATTAAAAGAAAGCCAGACCAAAACTATCGATTCTTCGTCAAGGAATCGACCAATCATCTGAAGTTTGATGGAATTTCAAGAAAGCCAGACCAAAACTATCGATTCTTCGTCAAGGAATCGACCAATCATCAGAAGTTTGATGAAATTCCAAGAAAGCCAGACCAAAACTATCGATTCTTCGTCAAGGAATCGATCAATCATCTGAAGTTTGATGAAATTCCAAGAAAGCCAGACCAAAACTATCGATTCTTCGTCAAGGAATCGACCAATCATCTGAAGTTTGATAAAATTCAAAGAAAGCCTGACCAAAAATATAGATTCTTCGTCAAGGAATCTACCAACCATCTGAAGTTTGATGAAATTCCAGGAAATCCAGACCAAAACTATCGATCCCCGTCAAGGAATCGACCAATCATCTGAAGTTTGATGGAATTCCAAGAAAGCCCGACCAAAACTATCGAAACTGTGTCAAGGAATCAACCAATCATCTGAAGTTTGATGAAATTCCAGGAAATCCAGACTAAAACTATCGATTCTTCGTCAAGGAATCGACCAATCATCTGAAGTTTGATGGAATTCCAAGAAAGCCCGACCAAACCTATCGATTCTTCCTCAAGGAATCAACCAATCATCTGAAGTTTGATGAAATTAAAAGAAAGCCAGACCAAAACTATCGATTCTTCGTCAAGGAATCGACCAATCATCTGAAGTTTGATGGAATTTCAAGAAAGCCAGACCAAAACTATCGATTCTTCGTCAAGGAATCGACCAATCATCTGAAGTTTGATAAAATTCAAAGAAAGCCTGACCAAAAATATAGATTCTTCGTCAAGGAATCTACCAACCATCTGAAGTTTGATGAAATTCCAGGAAATCCAGACCAAAACTATCGATTCTCCGTCAAGGAATCGACCAATCATCTGAAGTTTGATGGAATTCCAAGAAAGCCCGACCAAAACTATCGATACTTTGTCAAGGAATCAACCAATCATCTGAATTTTGATGAAATTCCAGGAAATCCAGACAAAAACTATCGATTCTTCGTCAAGGAATCGACCAATCATCTGAAGTTTGATGGAATTCCAAGAAAGCCCGACCAAACCTATCGATTCTTCCTCAAGGAATCAACCAATCATCTGAAATTTGATGAAATTAAAAGAAAGCCAGACCAAAACTATCGATACTTCGTCAAGGATTCAACCAATCATCTGAAGTTTGATGAAATTCCAGGAAATCCAGACTAAAACTATCGATTCTTCGTCAAGGAATCGACCAATCATCTGAAGTTTGATGGAATTCCAAGAAAGCCCGACCAAACCTATCGATTCTTCCTCAAGGAATCAACCAATCATCTGAAGTTTGATGAAATTAAAAGAAAGCCAGACCAAAACTATCGATTCTTCGTCAAGGAATCAACCAATCATCTGAAGTTTGATGAAATTCCAAGAAAGCCAGACCAAAACTATCGATTCTTCGTCAAGGAATCGACCAATCATCTGAAGTTTGATGAAATTCCAGGAAATCCAGACCAAAACTATCGATTCTCCGTCAAGGAATCGACCAATCATCTGAAGTTTGATGGAATTCAAAGAAAGCCCGACAGAAACTTTCGATACTTTGTCAAGGAATCGACCAATCATCAGAAGTTTGATGAAATTCCGAGAAAGCCAGACCAAAACTATCGATTCTTCGTCAAGGAATCGACCAATCATCAGAAGTTTGATGAAATTCCATGAAAGCCAGACCAAAACTATCGATTCTTCGTCAAGGAATCGACCAATCATCTGAAGTTTTATGAAATTCCAAGAAAGCCAGACCAAAACTATCGATTCTTCCTCAAGGAATCGACCAATCATCTGAAGTTTGATGAAATTCAAAGAAAGCCAGACCAAAACTATCGATTCTTCGTCAAGGAATCTACCAACCATCTGAAGTTTGATGAAATTCCAGGAAATCCAGACCAAAACTATCGATTCTCCGTCAAGGAATCGACCAATCATCTGAAGTTTGATGGAATTCAAAGAAAGCCCGACAGAAACTTTCGATACTTTGTCAAGGAATCAACCAATCATCTGAAGTTTGATGAAATTCCAGGAAATCCAGACCAAAACTATCGATTCTTCGTCAAGGAATCGACCAATCATCTGAAGTTTGATGGAATTCCAAGAAAGCCCGACCAAACCTATCGATACTTTGTCAAGGAATCAACCAATCATGTGAAGTTTGATGAAATTCAAAGAAAGCCAGACCAAAACTATCGATACTTCGTCAAGGAATCGAACAATCAACTTAGGTTTGATGGAATTCCAAGAAAGCCAGACCAAAACTATCGATTCTTCGTCAAGGAATCGACCAATCATCTGAAGTTTGATGAAATTCCAAGAAAGCCAGACCAAAACTATCGATTCTTCGTCAAGGAATCGATCAATCATCAGAAGTTTGATGAAATTCCAAGAAAGCCAGACCAAAACTATCGATATTTTGTCAAGGAATCGACCTATCATCTGAAGTTTGAAGGAATTCCAAGAAAGCCCGACCAAACCTATCGATACTTTGTCAAGGAATCAACCAATCATCAGAAGTTTGATGAAATTCCAAGAAAGTAAGACCAAAACTATCGATATTTCGTCAAGGAATCAACCAATCATCTGAAGTTTGATGAAATTCCAAGAAAGCCAGACCAAAACTATCGATTCTTCGTCAAGGAATCGACCAATCATCTGAAGTTTGATGGAATTTCAAGAAAGCCAGACCAAAACTATCGATTCTTCGTCAAGGAATCGACCAATCATCTGAAGTTTGATGAAATTCCAAGAAAGCCAGACCAAAACTATCGATTCTTCCTCAAGGAATCAACCAATCATCTGCAGTTTGATGAAATTAAAAGAAAGACAGACCAAAACTATCGATTCTTCGTCAAGGAATCGACCAATCATCTGAAGTTTAATGAAATTACAGGAAAGCCAGACCAAAAATATCGATCCTTCCTCAAGGAATCGACCAATCATCTGAAGTTTGTAGAAGGTCCAAGAAGGCCAGACCAAAACTATCGATTCATCGTCAAGGAATCGACCAATCATCTGAAGTTTGATGAAATTCAAAGAAAGCCAGACCAAAACTATCGATACTTCGTCAAGGAATCGAACAATCATCTGAAGTTTGATGAAATTCCAAGAAAGCCAGACCAAAACTATCGATTCTTCGTAAAGGAATCGACCAATCATCAGAAGTTTGATGAAATTCCAAGAAAGCCAGACCAAAACTATCGATTCTTCGTCAAGGAATCGATCAATCATCAGAAGTTTGATGAAATTCCAAGAAAGCCAGACCAAAACTATCGATTCTTCGTCAAGGAATCGACCAATCATCTGAAGTTTGATAAAATTCAAAGAAAGCCTGACCAAAAATATAGATTCTTCGTAAAGGAATCTACCAACCATCTGAAGTTTGATGAAATTACAGGAAATCCAGACCAAAACTATCGATTCTCCGTCAAGGAATCGACCAATCATCTGAAGTTTGATGGAATTCCAAGAAAGCCCGACCAAAACTATCGAAACTGAGTCAAGGAATCAACCAATCATCTGAAGTTTGATGAAATTCCAGGAAATCCAGACTAAAACTATCGATTCTTCGTCAAGGAATCGACCAATCATCTGAAGTTTGATGGAATTCCAAGAAAGCCCGACCAAACCTATCGATTCTTCCTCAAGGAATCAACCAATCATCTGAAGTTTGATGAAATTAAAAGAAAGCCAGACCAAAACTATCGATTCTTCGTCAAGGAATCGACCAATCATCTGAAGTTTGATGGAATTTCAAGAAAGCCAGACCAAAACTATCGATTCTTCGTCAAGGAATCGACCAATCATCAGAAGTTTGATGAAATTCCAAGAAAGCCAGACCAAAACTATCGATTCTTCGTCAAGGAATCGATCAATCATCAGAAGTTTGATGAAATTCCAAGAAAGCCAGACCAAAACTATCGATTCTTCGTCAAGGAATCGACCAATCATCTGAAGTTTGATAAAATTCAAAGAAAGCCTGACCAAAAATATAGATTCTTCGTCAAGGAATCTACCAACCATCTGAAGTTTGATGAAATTCCAGGAAATCCAGACCAAAACTATCGATCCCCGTCAAGGAATCGACCAATCATCTGAAGTTTGATGGAATTCCAAGAAAGCCCGACCAAAACTATCGAAACTGTGTCAAGGAATCAACCAATCATCTGAAGTTTGATGAAATTCCAGGAAATCCAGACTAAAACTATCGATTCTTCGTCAAGGAATCGACCAATCATCTGAAGTTTGATGGAATTCCAAGAAAGCCCGACCAAACCTATCGATTCTTCCTCAAGGAATCAACCAATCATCTGAAGTTTGATGAAATTAAAAGAAAGCCAGACCAAAACTATCGATTCTTCGTCAAGGAATCGACCAATCATCTGAAGTTTGATGGAATTTCAAGAAAGCCAGACCAAAACTATCGATTCTTCGTCAAGGAATCGACCAATCATCTGAAGTTTGATGAAATTCAAAGAAAGCCTGACCAAAAATATAGATTCTTCGTCAAGGAATCTACCAATCATCTGAAGTTTGATGAAATTCCAGGAAATCCGGACTAAAACTATCGATTCTTCGTCAAGGAATTGACCAATCATCTGAAGTTTGATGGAATTCCAAGAAAGCCCGACCAAAACTATCGATATTTTGTCAAGGAATCGACCAATCATCTGAAGTTTGATGAAATTACAGGAAAACCAGACCAAAAATATCGAAATTTTGTCAAGGAATCGACCAATCATCTGAAGTTTGATGAAATTACAGGAAAGCCAGACCAAAAATATCGATCCTTCCTCAAGGAATCGACCAATCATCTGAAATTTGATGAAATTCAAAGAAAGCCAGACCAAAACTATCGATTCTTCGTCAAGGAATCGACCAATCATCTGAAGTTGTAAGAAATTCCAAGGAAGCCAGACCATAACTATCGATTCTTCGTCAAGGAATCGAACAATCAACTTTAGGTTTGATGGAATTCCAAGAAAGCCAGACTAAAACTATCGATTCTTCGTCAAGGAATCGACCAATCATCAGAAGTTTGATGAAATTCCAAGAAAGCCAGACCAAAACTATCGATTCTTCGTCAAGGAATCGACCAATCATCAGAAGTTTGATGAAATTCCATGAAAGCCAGACCAAAACTATCGATTCTTCGTCAAGGAATCGACCAATCATCTGAAGTTTTATGAAATTCCAAGAAAGCCAGACCAAAACTATCGATTCTTCGTCAAGGAATCGACCAATCATCTGAAGTTTGATGAAATTCCAAGAAAGCCAGACCAAAAATATAGATTCTTCGTCAAGGAATCTACCAATCATCTGAAGTTTGATGAAATTCCAGGAAATCCAGACCAAAACTATCGATTCTCCGTCAAGGAATCGACCAATCATCTGAAGTTTGATGGAATTCCAAGAAAGCCCGACCAAAACTATCGATACTTTGTCAAGGAATCAACCAATCATCTGAATTTTGATGAAATTCCAGGAAATCCAGACAAAAACTATCGATTCTTCGTCAAGGAATCGACCAATCATCTGAAGTTTGATGGAATTCCAAGAAAGCCCGACCAAACCTATCGATTCTTCCTCAAGGAATCAACCAATCATCTGAAATTTGATGAAATTAAAAGAAAGCCAGACCAAAACTATCGATACTTCGTCAAGGATTCAACCAATCATCTGAAGTTTGATGAAATTCCAGGAAATCCAGACTAAAACTATCGATTCTTCGTCAAGGAATCGACCAATCATCTGAAGTTTGATGGAATTCCAAGAAAGCCCGACCAAACCTATCGATTCTTCCTCAAGGAATCAACCAATCATCTGAAGTTTGATGAAATTACAGGAAAACCAGACCAAAAATATCGAAATTTTGTCAAGGAATCGACCAATCATCTGAAGTTTGATGAAATTACAGGAAAGCCAGACCAAAAATATCGATCCTTCCTCAAGGAATCGACCAATCATCTGAAATTTGATGAAATTCAAAGAAAGCCAGACCAAAACTATCGATTCTTCGTCAAGGAATCGACCAATCATCTGAAGTTGTAAGAAATTCCAAGGAAGCCAGACCATAACTATCGATTCTTCGTCAAGGAATCGAACAATCAACTTTAGGTTTGATGGAATTCCAAGAAAGCCAGACTAAAACTATCGATTCTTCGTCAAGGAATCGACCAATCATCAGAAGTTTGATGAAATTCCAAGAAAGCCAGACCAAAACTATCGATTCTTCGTCAAGGAATCGACCAATCATCAGAAGTTTGATGAAATTCCATGAAAGCCAGACCAAAACTATCGATTCTTCGTCAAGGAATCGACCAATCATCTGAAGTTTTATGAAATTCCAAGAAAGCCAGACCAAAACTATCGATTCTTCGTCAAGGAATCGATCAATCATCAGAAGTTTGATGAAATTCCAAGAAAGCCAGACCAAAAATATAGATTCTTCGTCAAGGAATCTACCAATCATCTGAAGTTTGATGAAATTCCAGGAAATCCAGACCAAAACTATCGATTCTCCGTCAAGGAATCGACCAATCATCTGAAGTTTGATGGAATTCCAAGAAAGCCCGACCAAAACTATCGATACTTTGTCAAGGAATCAACCAATCATCTGAATTTTGATGAAATTCCAGGAAATCCAGACCAAAACTATCGATTCTTCGTCAAGGAATCGACCAATCATCTGAAGTTTGATGGAATTCCAAGAAAGCCCGACCAAACCTATCGATTCTTCCTCAAGGAATCAACCAATCATCTGAAATTTGATGAAATTAAAAGAAAGCCAGACCAAAACTATCGATACTTCGTCAAGGATTCAACCAATCATCTGAAGTTTGATGAAATTCCAGGAAATCCAGACTAAAACTATCGATTCTTCGTCAAGGAATCGACCAATCATCTGAAGTTTGATGGAATTCCAAGAAAGCCCGACCAAACCTATCGATTCTTCCTCAAGGAATCAACCAATCATCTGAAGTTTGATGAAATTAAAAGAAAGCCAGACCAAAACTATCGATTCTTCGTCAAGGAATCAACCAATCATCTGAAGTTTGATGAAATTCCAAGAAAGCCAGACCAAAACTATCGATTCTTCGTCAAGGAATCGACCAATCATCAGAAGTTTGATGAAATTCCGAGAAAGCCAGACCAAAACTATCGATTCTTCGTCAAGGAATCGACCAATCATCAGAAGTTTGATGAAATTCCATGAAAGCCAGACCAAAACTATCGATTCTTCCTCAAGGAATCGACCAATCATCTGAAGTTTTATGAAATTCCAAGAAAGCCAGACCAAAACTATCGATTCTTCCTCAAGGAATCGACCAATCATCTGAAGTTTGATGAAATTCAAAGAAAGCCAGACCAAAACTATCGATTCTTCGTCAAGGAATCTACCAACCATCTGAAGTTTGATGAAATTCCAGGAAATCCAGACCAAAACTATCGATTCTCCGTCAAGGAATCGACCAATCATCTGAAGTTTGATGGAATTCAAAGAAAGCCCGACAGAAACTTTCGATACTTTGTCAAGGAATCAACCAATCATCTGAAGTTTGATGAAATTCCAGGAAATCCAGACTAAAACTATCGATTCTTCGTCAAGGAATCGACCAATCATCTGAAGTTTGATGGAATTCCAAGAAAGCCCGACCAAACCTATCGATACTTTGTCAAGGAATCAACCAATCATGTGAAGTTTGATGAAATTCAAAAAAAGCCAGACCAAAACTATCGATACTTCGTCAAGGAATCGAACAATCAACTTAGGTTTGATGGAATTCCAAGAAAGCCAGACCAAAAATATCGATCCTTCCTCAAGGAATCGACCAATCATCTGAAATTTGATGAAATTCAAAGAAAGCCAGACCAAAACTATCGATTCTTCGTCAAGGAATCGACCAATCATCTGAAGTTGTAAGAAATTCCAAGGAAGCCAGACCATAACTATCGATTCTTCGTCAAGGAATCGAACAATCAACTTTAGGTTTGATGGAATTCCAAGAAAGCCAGACTAAAACTATCGATTCTTCGTCAAGGAATCGACCAATCATCAGAAGTTTGATGAAATTCCAAGAAAGCCAGACCAAAACTATCGATTCTTCGTCAAGGAATCGACCAATCATCAGAAGTTTGATGAAATTCCATGAAAGCCAGACCAAAACTATCGATTCTTCGTCAAGGAATCGACCAATCATCTGAAGTTTTATGAAATTCCAAGAAAGCCAGACCAAAACTATCGATTCTTCGTCAAGGAATCGACCAATCATCAGAAGTTTGATGAAATTCCAAGAAAGCCAGACCAAAACTATCGATTCTTCGTCAAGGAATCGACCAATCATCTGAAGTTTGATGAAATTCAAAGAAAGCCTGACCAAAAATATAGATTCTTCGTCAAGGAATCTACCAATCATCTGAAGTTTGATGAAATTCCAGGAAATCCGGACTAAAACTATCGATTCTTCGTCAAGGAATTGACCAATCATCTGAAGTTTGATGGAATTCCAAGAAAGCCCGACCAAAACTATCGATATTTTGTCAAGGAATCGACCAATCATCTGAAGTTTGATGAAATTACAGGAAAACCAGACCAAAAATATCGAAATTTTGTCAAGGAATCGACCAATCATCTGAAGTTTGATGAAATTACAGGAAAGCCAGACCAAAAATATCGATCCTTCCTCAAGGAATCGACCAATCATCTGAAATTTGATGAAATTCAAAGAAAGCCAGACCAAAACTATCGATTCTTCGTCAAGGAATCGACCAATCATCTGAAGTTGTAAGAAATTCCAAGGAAGCCAGACCATAACTATCGATTCTTCGTCAAGGAATCGAACAATCAACTTTAGGTTTGATGGAATTCCAAGAAAGCCAGACTAAAACTATCGATTCTTCGTCAAGGAATCGACCAATCATCAGAAGTTTGATGAAATTCCAAGAAAGCCAGACCAAAACTATCGATTCTTCGTCAAGGAATCGACCAATCATCAGAAGTTTGATGAAATTCCATGAAAGCCAGACCAAAACTATCGATTCTTCGTCAAGGAATCGACCAATCATCTGAAGTTTTATGAAATTCCAAGAAAGCCAGACCAAAACTATCGATTCTTCGTCAAGGAATCGATCAATCATCAGAAGTTTGATGAAATTCCAAGAAAGCCAGACCAAAAATATAGATTCTTCGTCAAGGAATCTACCAATCATCTGAAGTTTGATGAAATTCCAGGAAATCCAGACCAAAACTATCGATTCTCCGTCAAGGAATCGACCAATCATCTGAAGTTTGATGGAATTCCAAGAAAGCCCGACCAAAACTATCGATACTTTGTCAAGGAATCAACCAATCATCTGAAGTTTGATGAAATTCCAGGAAATCCAGACTAAAACTATCGATTCTTCGTCAAGGAATCGACCAATCATCTGAAGTTTGATGGAATTCCAAGAAAGCCCGACCAAACCTATCGATTCTTCCTCAAGGAATCAACCAATCATCTGAAATTTGATGAAATTAAAAGAAAGCCAGACCAAAACTATCGATACTTCGTCAAGGATTCAACCAATCATCTGAAGTTTGATGAAATTCCAGGAAATCCAGACTAAAACTATCGATTCTTCGTCAAGGAATCGACCAATCATCTGAAGTTTGATGGAATTCCAAGAAAGCCCGACCAAACCTATCGATTCTTCCTCAAGGAATCAACCAATCATCTGAAGTTTGATGAAATTAAAAGAAAGCCAGACCAAAACTATCGATTCTTCGTCAAGGAATCAACCAATCATCTGAAGTTTGATGAAATTCCAAGAAAGCCAGACCAAAACTATCGATTCTTCGTCAAGGAATCGACCAATCATCAGAAGTTTGATGAAATTCCGAGAAAGCCAGACCAAAACTATCGATTCTTCGTCAAGGAATCGACCAATCATCAGAAGTTTGATGAAATTCCATGAAAGCCAGACCAAAACTATCGATTCTTCGTCAAGGAATCGACCAATCATCTGAAGTTTTATGAAATTCCAAGAAAGCCAGACCAAAACTATCGATTCTTCCTCAAGGAATCGACCAATCATCTGAAGTTTGATGAAATTCAAAGAAAGCCAGACCAAAACTATCGATTCTTCGTCAAGGAATCTACCAACCATCTGAAGTTTGATGAAATTCCAGGAAATCCAGACCAAAACTATCGATTCTCCGTCAAGGAATCGACCAATCATCTGAAGTTTGATGGAATTCAAAGAAAGCCCGACAGAAACTTTCGATACTTTGTCAAGGAATCAACCAATCATCTGAAGTTTGATGAAATTCCAGGAAATCCAGACTAAAACTATCGATTCTTCGTCAAGGAATCGACCAATCATCTGAAGTTTGATGGAATTCCAAGAAAGCCCGACCAAACCTATCGATACTTTGTCAAGGAATCAACCAATCATGTGAAGTTTGATGAAATTCAAAGAAAGCCAGACCAAAACTATCGATACTTCGTCAAGGAATCGAACAATCAACTTAGGTTTGATGGAATTCCAAGAAAGCCAGACCAAAAATATCGATCCTTCCTCAAGGAATCGACCAATCATCTGAAATTTGATGAAATTCAAAGAAAGCCAGACCAAAACTATCGATTCTTCGTCAAGGAATCGACCAATCATCAGAAGTTTGATGAAATTCCATGAAAGCCAGACCAAAACTATCGATTCTTCGTCAAGGAATCGACCAATCATCTGAAGTTTTATGAAATTCCAAGAAAGCCAGACCAAAACTATCGATTCTTCGTCAAGGAATCGATCAATCATCAGAAGTTTGATGAAATTCCAAGAAAGCCAGACCAAAACTATCGATTCTTCGTCAAGGAATCGACCAATCATCTGAAGTTTGATGAAATTCAAAGAAAGCCTGACCAAAAATATAGATTCTTCGTCAAGGAATCTACCAATCATCTGAAGTTTGATGAAATTCCAGGAAATCCGGACTAAAACTATCGATTCTTCGTCAAGGAATTGACCAATCATCTGAAGTTTGATGGAATTCCAAGAAAGCCCGACCAAAACTATCGATATTTTGTCAAGGAATCGACCAATCATCTGAAGTTTGATGAAATTACAGGAAAACCAGACCAAAAATATCGAAATTTTGTCAAGGAATCGACCAATCATCTGAAGTTTGATGAAATTACAGGAAAGCCAGACCAAAAATATCGATCCTTCCTCAAGGAATCGACCAATCATCTGAAATTTGATGAAATTCAAAGAAAGCCAGACCAAAACTATCGATTCTTCGTCAAGGAATCGACCAATCATCTGAAGTTGTAAGAAATTCCAAGGAAGCCAGACCATAACTATCGATTCTTCGTCAAGGAATCGAACAATCAACTTTACGTTTGATGGAATTCCAAGAAAGCCAGACTAAAACTATCGATTCTTCGTCAAGGAATCGACCAATCATCAGAAGTTTGATGAAATTCCAAGAAAGCCAGACCAAAACTATCGATTCTTCGTCAAGGAATCGACCAATCATCTGAAGTTTGATGAAATTCCATGAAAGCCAGACCAAAACTATCGATTCTTCGTCAAGGAATCGACCAATCATCTGAAGTTTTATGAAATTCCAAGAAAGCCAGACCAAAACTATCGATTCTTCGTCAAGGAATCGACCAATCATCAGAAGTTTGATGAAATTCCAAGAAAGCCAGACCAAAAATATAGATTCTTCGTCAAGGAATCTACCAATCATCTGAAGTTTGATGAAATTCCAGGAAATCCAGACCAAAACTATCGATTCTCCGTCAAGGAATCGACCAATCATCTGAAGTTTGATGGAATTCCAAGAAAGCCCGACCAAAACTATCGATACTTTGTCAAGGAATCAACCAATCATCTGAATTTTGATGAAATTCCAGGAAATCCAGACAAAAACTATCGATTCTTCGTCAAGGAATCGACCAATCATCTGAAGTTTGATGGAATTCCAAGAAAGCCCGACCAAACCTATCGATTCTTCCTCAAGGAATCAACCAATCATCTGAAATTTGATGAAATTAAAAGAAAGCCAGACCAAAACTATCGATACTTCGTCAAGGATTCAACCAATCATCTGAAGTTTGATGAAATTCCAGGAAATCCAGACTAAAACTATCGATTCTTCGTCAAGGAATCGACCAATCATCTGAAGTTTGATGGAATTCCAAGAAAGCCCGACCAAACCTATCGATTCTTCCTCAAGGAATCAACCAATCATCTGAAGTTTGATGAAATTAAAAGAAAGCCAGACCAAAACTATCGATTCTTCGTCAAGGAATCAACCAATCATCTGAAGTTTGATGAAATTCCAAGAAAGCCAGACCAAAACTATCGATTCTTCGTCAAGGAATCGACCAATCATCAGAAGTTTGATGAAATTCCGAGAAAGCCAGACCAAAACTATCGATTCTTCGTCAAGGAATCGACCAATCATCAGAAGTTTGATGAAATTCCATGAAAGCCAGACCAAAACTATCGATTCTTCGTCAAGGAATCGACCAATCATCTGAAGTTTTATGAAATTCCAAGAAAGCCAGACCAAAACTATCGATTCTTCCTCAAGGAATCGACCAATCATCTGAAGTTTGATGAAATTCAAAGAAAGCCAGACCAAAACTATCGATTCTTCGTCAAGGAATCTACCAACCATCTGAAGTTTGATGAAATTCCAGGAAATCCAGACCAAAACTATCGATTCTCCGTCAAGGAATCGACCAATCATCTGAAGTTTGATGGAATTCAAAGAAAGCCCGACAGAAACTTTCGATACTTTGTCAAGGAATCAACCAATCATCTGAAGTTTGATGAAATTCCAGGAAATCCAGACTAAAACTATCGATTCTTCGTCAAGGAATCGACCAATCATCTGAAGTTTGATGGAATTCCAAGAAAGCCCGACCAAACCTATCGATACTTTGTCAAGGAATCAACCAATCATGTGAAGTTTGATGAAATTCAAAGAAAGCCAGACCAAAACTATCGATACTTCGTCAAGGAATCGAACAATCAACTTAGGTTTGATGGAATTCCAAGAAAGCCAGACCAAAAATATCGATCCTTCCTCAAGGAATCGACCAATCATCTGAAATTTGATGAAATTCAAAGAAAGCCAGACCAAAACTATCGATTCTTCGTCAAGGAATCGACCAATCATCTGAAGTTGTAAGAAATTCCAAGGAAGCCAGACCATAACTATCGATTCTTCGTCAAGGAATCGAACAATCAACTTTAGGTTTGATGGAATTCCAAGAAAGCCAGACTAAAACTATCGATTCTTCGTCAAGGAATCGACCAATCATCAGAAGTTTGATGAAATTCCAAGAAAGCCAGACCAAAACTATCGATTCTTCGTCAAGGAATCGACCAATCATCAGAAGTTTGATGAAATTCCATGAAAGCCAGACCAAAACTATCGATTCTTCGTCAAGGAATCGACCAATCATCTGAAGTTTTATGAAATTCCAAGAAAGCCAGACCAAAACTATCGATTCTTCGTCAAGGAATCGATCAATCATCAGAAGTTTGATGAAATTCCAAGAAAGCCAGACCAAAACTATCGATTCTTCGTCAAGGAATCTACCAATCATCTGAAGTTTGATGAAATTCCAGGAAATCCAGACCAAAACTATCGATTCTCCGTCAAGGAATCGACCAATCATCTGAAGTTTGATGGAATTCCAAGAAAGCCCGACCAAAACTATCGATACTTTGTCAAGGAATCAACCAATCATCTGAAGTTTGATGAAATTCCAGGAAATCCAGACAAAAACTATCGATTCTTCGTCAAGGAATCGACCAATCATCTGAAGTTTGATGGAATTCCAAGAAAGCCCGACCAAACCTATCGATTCTTCCTCAAGGAATCAACCAATCATCTGAAATTTGATGAAATTAAAAGAAAGCCAGACCAAAACTATCGATACTTCGTCAAGGATTCAACCAATCATCTGAAGTTTGATGAAATTCCAGGAAATCCAGACTAAAACTATCGATTCTTCGTCAAGGAATCGACCAATCATCTGAAGTTTGATGGAATTCCAAGAAAGCCCGACCAAACCTATCGATTCTTCCTCAAGGAATCAACCAATCATCTGAAGTTTGATGAAATTAAAAGAAAGCCAGACCAAAACTATCGATTCTTCGTCAAGGAATCAACCAATCATCTGAAGTTTGATGAAATTCCAAGAAAGCCAGACCAAAACTATCGATTCTTCGTCAAGGAATCGACCAATCATCAGAAGTTTGATGAAATTCCGAGAAAGCCAGACCAAAACTATCGATTCTTCGTCAAGGAATCGACCAATCATCAGAAGTTTGATGAAATTCCATGAAAGCCAGACCAAAACTATCGATTCTTCGTCAAGGAATCGACCAATCATCTGAAGTTTTATGAAATTCCAAGAAAGCCAGACCAAAACTATCGATTCTTCCTCAAGGAATCGACCAATCATCTGAAGTTTGATGAAATTCAAAGAAAGCCAGACCAAAACTATCGATTCTTCGTCAAGGAATCTACCAACCATCTGAAGTTTGATGAAATTCCAGGAAATCCAGACCAAAACTATCGATTCTCCGTCAAGGAATCGACCAATCATCTGAAGTTTGATGGAATTCAAAGAAAGCCCGACAGAAACTTTCGATACTTTGTCAAGGAATCAACCAATCATCTGAAGTTTGATGAAATTCCAGGAAATCCAGACTAAAACTATCGATTCTTCGTCAAGGAATCGACCAATCATCTGAAGTTTGATGGAATTCCAAGAAAGCCCGACCAAACCTATCGATACTTTGTCAAGGAATCAACCAATCATGTGAAGTTTGATGAAATTCAAAGAAAGCCAGACCAAAACTATCGATACTTCGTCAAGGAATCGAACAATCAACTTAGGTTTGATGGAATTCCAAGAAAGCCAGACCAAAACTATCGATTCTTCGTCAAGGAATCGACCAATCATCAGAAGTTTGATGAAATTCCAAGAAAGCCAGACCAAAACTATCGATTCTTCGTCAAGGAATCGATCAATCATCAGAAGTTTGATGAAATTCCAAGAAAGCCAGACCAAAACTATCGATTCTTCGTCAAGGAATCTACCAACCATCTGAAGTTTGATAAAATTCCAGGAAAGCCAGACCAAAACTATCGATTCTTCGTCAAGGAATCGACCAATCATCTGAAGTTTTATGAAATTCCAAGAAAGCCAGACCAAAACTATCGATTCTTCCTCAAGGAATCGACCAATCATCTGAAGTTTGATGAAATTCAAAGAAAGCCTGACCAAAAATATAGATTCTTCGTCAAGGAATCTACCAATCATCTGAAGTTTGATGAAATTCCAGGAAATCCGGACTAAAACTATCGATTCTTCGTCAAGGAATTGACCAATCATCTGAAGTTTGATGGAATTCCAAGAAAGCCCGACCAAAACTATCGATATTTTGTCAAGGAATCGACCAATCATCTGAAGTTTGATGAAATTACAGGAAAGCCAGACCAAAAATATCGATCCTTCCTCAAGGAATCGACCAATCATCTGAAATTTGATGAAATTCAAAGAAAGCCAGACCAAAACTATCGATTCTTCGTCAAGGAATCGACCAATCATCTGAAGTTTGATAAAATTCAAAGAAAGCCTGACCAAAAATATAGATTCTTCGTCAAGGAATCTACCAACCATCTGAAGTTTGATGAAATTCCAGGAAATCCAGACCAAAACTATCGATTCTCCGTCAAGGAATCGACCAATCATCTGAAGTTTGATGGAATTCCAAGAAAGCCCGACCAAAACTATCGATACTTTGTCAAGGAATCAACCAATCATCTGAAGTTTGATGAAATTCCAGGAAATCCAGACAAAAACTATCGATTCTTCGTCAAGGAATCGACCAATCATCTGAAGTTTGATGGAATTCCAAGAAAGCCCGACCAAACCTATCGATTCTTCCTCAAGGAATCAACCAATCATCTGAAATTTGATGAAATTAAAAGAAAGCCAGACCAAAACTATCGATACTTCGTCAAGGATTCAACCAATCATCTGAAGTTTGATGAAATTCCAGGAAATCCAGACTAAAACTATCGATTCTTCGTCAAGGAATCGACCAATCATCTGAAGTTTGATGGAATTCCAAGAAAGCCCGACCAAACCTATCGATTCTTCCTCAAGGAATCAACCAATCATCTGAAGTTTGATGAAATTAAAAGAAAGCCAGACCAAAACTATCGATTCTTCGTCAAGGAATCAACCAATCATCTGAAGTTTGATGAAATTCCAAGAAAGCCAGACCAAAACTATCGATTCTTCGTCAAGGAATCGACCAATCATCAGAAGTTTGATGAAATTCCGAGAAAGCCAGACCAAAACTATCGATTCTTCGTCAAGGAATCGACCAATCATCAGAAGTTTGATGAAATTCCATGAAAGCCAGACCAAAACTATCGATTCTTCGTCAAGGAATCGACCAATCATCTGAAGTTTTATGAAATTCCAAGAAAGCCAGACCAAAACTATCGATTCTTCCTCAAGGAATCGACCAATCATCTGAAGTTTGATGAAATTCAAAGAAAGCCAGACCAAAACTATCGATTCTTCTTCAAGGAATCTACCAACCATCTGAAGTTTGATGAAATTCCAGGAAATCCAGACCAAAACTATCGATTCTCCGTCAAGGAATCGACCAATCATCTGAAGTTTGATGGAATTCAAAGAAAGCCCGACAGAAACTTTCGATACTTTGTCAAGGAATCAACCAATCATCTGAAGTTTGATGAAATTCCAGGAAATCCAGACTAAAACTATCGATTCTTCGTCAAGGAATCGACCAATCATCTGAAGTTTGATGGAATTCCAAGAAAGCCCGACCAAACCTATCGATACTTTGTCAAGGAATCAACCAATCATGTGAAGTTTGATGAAATTCAAAGAAAGCCAGACCAAAACTATCGATACTTCGTCAAGGAATCGAACAATCAACTTAGGTTTGATGGAATTCCAAGAAAGCCAGACCAAAACTATCGATTCTTCGTCAAGGAATCGACCAATCATCAGAAGTTTGATGAAATTCCAAGAAAGCCAGACCAAAACTATCGATTCTTCGTCAAGGAATCGATCAATCATCAGAAGTTTGATGAAATTCCAAGAAAGCCAGACCAAAACAATCGATTCTTCGTCAAGGAATCTACCAACCATCTGAAGTTTGATAAAATTCCAGGAAAGCCAGACCAAAACTATCGATTCTTCGTCAAGGAATCGACCAATCATCTGAAGTTTTATGAAATTCCAAGAAAGCCAGACCAAAACTATCGATTCTTCCTCAAGGAATCGACCAATCATCTGAAGTTTGATGAAATTCAAAGAAAGCCAGACCAAAACTATCGATTCTTCGTCAAGGAATCTACCAACCATCTGAAGTTTGATGAAATTCCAGGAAATCCAGACCAAAACTATCGATTCTCCGTCAAGGAATCGACCAATCATCTGAAGTTTGATGGAATTCAAAGAAAGCCCGACAGAAACTTTCGATACTTTGTCAAGGAATCAACCAATCATCTGAAGTTTGATGAAATTCCAGGAAATCCAGACTAAAACTATCGATTCTTCGTCAAGGAATCGACCAATCATCTGAAGTTTGATGGAATTCCAAGAAAGCCCGACCAAACCTATCGATACTTTGTCAAGGAATCAACCAATCATGTGAAGTTTGATGAAATTCAAAGAAAGCCAGACCAAAACTATCGATACTTCGTCAAGGAATCGAACAATCAACTTAGGTTTGATGGAATTCCAAGAAAGCCAGACCAAAACTATCGATTCTTCGTCAAGGAATCGACCAATCATCAGAAGTTTGATGAAATTCCAAGAAAGCCAGACCAAAACTATCGATTCTTCGTCAAGGAATCGATCAATCATCAGAAGTTTGATGAAATTCCAAGAAAGCCAGACCAAAACTATCGATTCTTCGTCAAGGAATCGACCAATCATCTGAAGTTTGATAAAATTCAAAGAAAGCCTGACCAAAAATATAGATTCTTCGTCAAGGAATCTACCAACCATCTGAAGTTTGATAAAATTCCAGGAAATCCAGACCAAAACTATCGATTTTCCGTCAAGGAATCGACCAATCATCTGAAGTTTGATGGAATTCCAAGAAAGCCCGACCAAAACTATCGATACTTTGTCAAGGAATCAACCAATCATCTGAAGTTTGATGAAATTCCAGGAAATCCAGACTAAAACTATCGATTCTTCGTCAAGGAATCGACCAATCATCTGAAGTTTGATGGAATTCCAAGAAAGCCCGACCAAACCTATCGATTCTTCCTCAAGGAATCAACCAATCATCTGAAATTTGATGAAATTAAAAGAAAGCCAGACCAAAACTATCGATACTTCGTCAAGGATTCAACCAATCATCTGAAGTTTGATGAAATTCCAGGAAATCCAGACTAAAACTATCGATTCTTCGTCAAGGAATCGACCAATAATCTGAAGTTTGATGAAATTTCAAGAAAGCCAGACCAAAACTATCGATTCTTCGTCAAGGAATCGATCAATCATCAGAAGTTTGATGAAATTCCAAGAAAGCCAGACCAAAACTATCGATTCTTCGTCAAGGAATCGACCAATAATCTGAAGTTTGATGAAATTTCAAGAAAGCCAGACCAAAACTATCGATTCTTCGTCAAGGAATCGATCAATCATCAGAAGTTTGATGAAATTCCAAGAAAGCCAGACCAAAACTATCGATTCTTCGTCAAGGAATCTACCAACCATCTGAAGTTTGATGAAATTCCAGGAAATCCAGACCAAAACTATCGATTCTCCGTCAAGGAATCGACCAATCATCTGAAGTTTGATGGAATTCAAAGAAAGCCCGACAGAAACTTTCGATACTTTGTCAAGGAATCAACCAATCATCTGAAGTTTGATGAAATTCCAGGAAATCCAGACTAAAACTATCGATTCTTCGTCAAGGAATCGACCAATCATCTGAAGTTTGATGGAATTCCAAGAAAGCCCGACCAAACCTATCGATACTTTGTCAAGGAATCAACCAATAATCTGAAGTTTGATGAAATTTCAAGAAAGCCAGACCAAAACTATCGATTCTTCGTCAAGGAATCGATCAATCATCAGAAATTTGATGAAATTCCAAGAAAGCCAGACCAAAACTATCGATTCTTCGTCAAGGAATCGACCAATCATCTGAAGTTTTATGAAATTCCAGGAAATCCAGACTAAAACTATCGATTCTTCGTCAAGGAATCGACCAATCATCTGAAGTTTGATGGAATTCCAAGAAAGCCCGACCAAACCTATCGATACTTTGTCAAGGAATCAACCAATCATGTGAAGTTTGATGAAATTCAAAGAAAGCCAGACCAAAACTATCGATACTTCGTCAAGGAATCGAACAATCAACTTAGGTTTGATGGAATTCCAAGAAAGCCAGACCAAAACTATCGATTCTTCGTCAAGGAATCGACCAATCATCAGAAGTTTGATGAAATTCCAAGAAAGCCAGACCAAAACTATCGATTCTTCGTCAAGGAATCGATCAATCATCAGAAGTTTGATGAAATTCCAAGAAAGCCAGACCAAAACTATCGATTCTTCGTCAAGGAATCGACCAATCATCTGAAGTTTGATAAAATTCAAAGAAAGCCTGACCAAAAATATAGATTCTTCGTCAAGGAATCTACCAACCATCTGAAGTTTGATAAAATTCCAGGAAATCCAGACCAAAACTATCGATTCTCCGTCAAGGAATCGACCAATCATCTGAAGTTTGATGGAATTCCAAGAAAGCCCGACCAAAACTATCGATACTTTGTCAAGGAATCAACCAATCATCTGAAGTTTGATGAAATTCCAGGAAATCCAGACTAAAACTATCGATTCTTCGTCAAGGAATCGACCAATCATCTGAAGTTGGATGGAATTCCAAGAAAGCCCGACCAAACCTATCGATTCTTCCTCAAGGAATCAACCAATCATCTGTAATTTGATGAAATTAAAAGAAAGCCAGACCAAAACTATCGATACTTCGTCAAGGATTCAACCAATCATCTGAAGTTTGATGAAATTCCAGGAAATCCAGACTAAAACTATCGATTCTTCGTCAAGGAATCGACCAATAATCTGAAGTTTGATGAAATTTCAAGAAAGCCAGACCAAAACTATCGATTCTTCGTCAAGGAATCGATCAATCATCAGAAGTTTGATGAAATTCCAAGAAAGCCAGACCAAAACTATCGATTCTTCGTCAAGGAATCGACCAATAATCTGAAGTTTGATGAAATTTCAAGAAAGCCAGACCAAAACTATCGATTCTTCGTCAAGGAATCGATCAATCATCAGAAGTTTGATGAAATTCCAAGAAAGCCAGACCAAAACTATCGATTCTTCGTCAAGGAATCTACCAACCATCTGAAGTTTGATGAAATTCCAGGAAATCCAGACCAAAACTATCGATTCTCCGTCAAGGAATCGACCAATCATCTGAAGTTTGATGGAATTCAAAGAAAGCCCGACAGAAACTTTCGATACTTTGTCAAGGAATCAACCAATCATCTGAAGTTTGATGAAATTCCAGGAAATCCAGACTAAAACTATCGATTCTTCGTCAAGGAATCGACCAATCATCTGAAGTTTGATGGAATTCCAAGAAAGCCCGACCAAACCTATCGATACTTTGTCAAGGAATCAACCAATCATCTGAAGTTTGATGAAATTACAAGAAAGCCAGACCAAAACTATCGATTCTTCGTCAAGGAATCGATCAATCATCAGAAATTTGATGAAATTCCAAGAAAGCCAGACCAAAACTATCGATTCTTCGTCAAGGAATCGACCAATCATCTGAAGTTTTATGAAATTCCAGGAAATCCAGACCAAAACTATCGATTCTCCGTCAAGGAATCGACCAATCATCTGAAGTTTGATGGAATTCCAAGAAAGCCCGACCAAACCTATCGATTCTTCCTCAAGGAATCAACCAATCATCTGAAGTTTGATGAAATTAAAAGAAAGCCAGACCAAAACTATCGATTCTTCGTCAAGGAATCGACCAATCATCTGAAGTTTGATGGAATTTCAAGAAAGCCAGACCAAAACTATCGATTCTTCGTCAAGGAATCGACCAATCATCTGAAGTTTGATGAAATTCCAAGAAAGCCAGACCAAAACTATCGATTCTTCGTCAAGGAATCGATCAATCATCAGAAGTTTGATGAAATTCCAAGAAAGCCAGACCAAAACTATCGATTCTTCGTCAAGGAATCGACCAATCATCTGAAGTTTGATAAAATTCAAAGAAAGCCTGACCAAAAATATAGATTCTTCGTCAAGGAATCTACCAATCATCTGAAGTTTGATGAAATTCCAGGAAATCCGGACTAAAACTATCGATTCTTCGTCAAGGAATTGACCAATCATCTGAAGTTTGATGGAATTCCAAGAAAGCCCGACCAAAACTATCGATATTTTGTCAAGGAATCGACCAATCATCTGAAGTTTGATGAAATTACAGGAAAGCCAGACCAAAAATATCGATCCTTCCTCAAGGAATCGACCAATCATCTGAAATTTGATGAAATTCAAAGAAAGCCAGACCAAAACTATCGATTCTTCGTCAAGGAATCGACCAATCATCTGAAGTTTGATAAAATTCAAAGAAAGCCTGACCAAAAATATAGATTCTTCGTCAAGGAATCTACCAACCATCTGAAGTTTGATAAAATTCCAGGAAATCCAGACCAAAACTATCGATTCTCCGTCAAGGAATCGACCAATCATCTGAAGTTTGATGGAATTCCAAGAAAGCCCGACCAAAACTATCGATACTTTGTCAAGGAATCAACCAATCATCTGAATTTTGATGAAATTCCAGGAAATCCAGACAAAAACTATCGATTCTTCGTCAAGGAATCGACCAATCATCTGAAGTTTGATGGAATTCCAAGAAAGCCCGACCAAACCTATCGATTCTTCCTCAAGGAATCAACCAATCATCTGAAATTTGATGAAATTAAAAGAAAGCCAGACCAAAACTATCGATACTTCGTCAAGGAATCGACCAATCATCTGAAGTTTGATGAAATTCCAGGAAATCCAGACTAAAACTATCGATTCTTCGTCAAGGAATCGACCAATCATCTGAAGTTTGATGGAATTCCAAGAAAGCCCGACCAAACCTATCGATTCTTCCTCAAGGAATCAACCAATCATCTGAAGTTTGATGAAATTAAAAGAAAGCCAGACCAAAACTATCGATTCTTCGTCAAGGAATCAACCAATCATCTGAAGTTTGATGAAATTCCAAGAAAGCCAGACCAAAACTATCGATTCTTCGTCAAGGAATCGACCAATCATCAGAAGTTTGATGAAATTCCGAGAAAGCCAGACCAAAACTATCGATTCTTCGTCAAGGAATCGACCAATCATCAGAAGTTTGATGAAATTCCATGAAAGCCAGACCAAAACTATCGATTCTTCGTCAAGGAATCGACCAATCATCTGAAGTTTTATGAAATTCCAAGAAAGCCAGACCAAAACTATCGATTCTTCCTCAAGGAATCGACCAATCATCTGAAGTTTGATGAAATTCAAAGAAAGCCAGACCAAAACTATCGATTCTTCGTCAAGGAATCTACCAACCATCTGAAGTTTGATGAAATTCCAGGAAATCCAGACCAAAACTATCGATTCTCCGTCAAGGAATCGACCAATCATCTGAAGTTTGATGGAATTCAAAGAAAGCCCGACAGAAGCTTTCGATACTTTGTCAAGGAATCAACCAATCATCTGAAGTTTGATGAAATTCCAGGAAATCCAGACTAAAACTATCGATTCTTCGTCAAGGAATCGACCAATCATCTGAAGTTTGATGGAATTCCAAGAAAGCCCGACCAAACCTATCGATACTTTGTCAAGGAATCAACCAATCATGTGAAGTTTGATGAAATTCAAAGAAAGCCAGACCAAAACTATCGATACTTCGTCAAGGAATCGAACAATCAACTTAGGTTTGATGGAATTCCAAGAAAGCCAGACCAAAACTATCGATTCTTCGTCAAGGAATCGACCAATCATCAGAAGTTTGATGAAATTCCAAGAAAGCCAGACCAAAACTATCGATTCTTCGTCAAGGAATCGATCAATCATCAGAAGTTTGATGAAATTCCAAGAAAGCCAGACCAAAACTATCGATTCTTCGTCAAGGAATCGACCAATCATCTGAAGTTTGATGAAATTCAAAGAAAGCCAGACCAAAAATATAGATTCTTCGTCAAGGAATCTACCAACCATCTGAAGTTTGATAAAATTCCAGGAAATCCAGACCAAAACTATCGATTTTCCGTCAAGGAATCGACCAATCATCTGAAGTTTGATGGAATTCCAAGAAAGCCCGACCAAAACTATCGATACTTTGTCAAGGAATCAACCAATCATCTGAAGTTTGATGAAATTCCAGGAAATCCAGACTAAAACTATCGATTCTTCGTCAAGGAATCGACCAATCATCTGAAGTTTGATGGAATTCCAAGAAAGCCCGACCAAACCTATCGATTCTTCCTCAAGGAATCAACCAATCATCTGAAATTTGATGAAATTAAAAGAAAGCCAGACCAAAACTATCGATACTTCGTCAAGGATTCAACCAATCATCTGAAGTTTGATGAAATTCCAGGAAATCCAGACTAAAACTATCGATTCTTCGTCAAGGAATCGACCAATCATCTGAAGTTTGATGAAATTTCAAGAAAGCCAGACCAAAACTATCGATTCTTCGTCAAGGAATCGATCAATCATCAGAAGTTTGATGAAATTCCAAGAAAGCCAGACCAAAACTATCGATTCTTCGTCAAGGAATCGACCAATCATCTGAAGTTTGATGAAATTCCAAGAAAGCCAGACCAAAACTATCGATTCTTCGTCAAGGTATCGATCAATCATCAGAAGTTTGATGAAATTCCAAGAAAGCCAGACCAAAACTATCGATTCTTCGTCAAGGAATCGACCAATCATCTGAAGTTTGATGAAATTCCAAGAAATCCAGACTAAAACTATCGATTCTTCGTCAAGGAATCGACCAATCATCTGAAGTTTGATGGAATTCCAAGAAAGCCCGACCAAACCTATCGATTCTTCCTCAAGGAATCAACCAATCATCTGAAGTTTGATGAAATTCCAGGAAATCCAGACTAAAACTATCGATTCTTCGTCAAGGAATCGACCAATCATCTGAAGTTGGATGGAATTCCGAGAAAGCCCGACCAAACCTATCGATTCTTCCTCAAGGAATCAACCAATCATCTGAAATTTGATGAAATTAAAAGAAAGCCAGACCAAAACTATCGATACTTCGTCAAGGATTCAACCAATCATCTGAAGTTTGATGAAATTCCAAGAAGGCCAGACCAAAACTATCGATTCTTCGTCAAGGAATCGACCAATCATCTGAAGTTTGATAAAATTCAAAGAAAGCCTGACCAAAAATATAGATTCTTCGTCAAGGAATCTACCAACCATCTGAAGTTTGATAAAATTCCAGGAAATCCAGACCAAAACTATCGATTCTCCGTCAAGGAATCGACCAATCATCTGAAGTTTGATGGAATTCCAAGAAAGCCCGACCAAAACTATCGATACTTTGTCAAGGAATCAACCAATCATGTGAAGTTTGATGAAATTCAAAGAAAGCCAGACCAAAACTATCGATACTTCGTCAAGGAATCGAACAATCAACTTAGGTTTGATGGAATTCCAAGAAAGCCAGACCAAAACTATCGATTCTTCGTCAAGGAATCGACCAATCATCAGAAGTTTGATGGAATTCCAAGAAAGCCCGACCAAAACTATCGAAACTGTGTCAAGGAATCAACCAATCATCTGAAGTTTGATGAAATTCCAGGAAATCCAGACTAAAACTATCGATTCTTCGTCAAGGAATCGACCAATCATCTGAAGTTTGATGGAATTTGTGGTGGCTCTGACTCTCTCTGACTCTCTCCCCCACTTTGTGCTAGTGCGCCCTGTGCTCTTGTGACTTCTCACCCCCACTTAAGATGGTGCTGAAAACCTCCAGAAGTTTCCCCCATCTCAAAATGTACTTTAATTAACAACATTAATTAGCTGACTAATTGTGTCCTCAATTCATCGATATTACAATTTACAATAAACTCTGACAATAAAGGCAAACCCAATTTCACCCTTATTAGTAATGCACAGCAATAAATATGATTCAAATAAAACTCTACTTCGCGACGCACTTTACGGCCAGCCGTTTAGGCCGGTCTCTGTTCACTCAGTCTAATAAACCGAAGTTAAGCAAGTTAAAAATCAGTAGTTGAGTGTTTTACTTCATACGACTACCGCTCCTACATTTTGGTGACCCCGACGCTCCGACTGCACGGACACCTTACCTGGCCGCACCTGGATGCCTACCTAGGACTACCTGGCCGCACCTGGATGCCTACCTAGGACAACCTGGCCACACCTGGATGCCTACCTAGGACTACCTGGACGCACCTGGATGCCTACCTAGGACTACCTGGACGCACCTGGCCGACTACCTAGGACTACCTGGACGACTCCCTGGATACCTGGACGACTACCTAGGACACCGGGACCCCTGGACGACTACCTGGACGCCTGGAACACCTCGACGCCTACCTGGAGGATCCCTGGCCCAGCATACCTGTCCGGCTACACACCTGGATCGACGCCCAGCTGCAAAAGCAATATTTTCGTCTCTGCGGACTGCCTAGCAACAGAGATGCAAGCAGAAGACGTGGAAGCCCCCTCCGTCCAGAACATCACCCAGCTTCGCCTACCCGACTTTTGGAAAGGCGACGTCGAATCTTGGTTCGAGCGTGTCGACGCATTTTTCACCCTCCGGCGGATCAAAAGTGACGAGCAACGTATCGCCTGGATTAAACAAGGCCTTCCAGCAGACATCTACGTGCAGACGCGCGACATCTTCAGGAACTTACCCGAAACAGACTCCTATAACCACGTAAAGGCGGAAATTTTGAAACGCCTTGGTCCAACCAAAGACCAAAAACTGCAACAGCTGCTGGCGAGAGAAGAACTGGGGGACCAAAAGCCCTCAACCTTTCTCCGCAAATTGCAATGCCTCGCAGATAAGGAAGGTACTGACGACATGCTGCGCACGATCTGGATCAACCGGCTTCCGAACGAAATCCGCAAGCTCCTTGCCACACAGACCGCCTGCTCCCTGACGGACCAAGCAGAGACCGCTGATCACATTTGGAACATTCTTGGCAAACAACAGCACACTTTTGCTGCAACCGCGACCCGCCCACCACTCGTGGCCCTTGATCCATATGACGACTACCGACGCCTCATCGAAAAGAACCAGCGCGACATGCAACAACTGGTGTCTGGCGTGCTGGACAGCATCCAGTCCTTGGCCATCAGCCTTAAACAAGACCGGGGACGAAGCCCTCGTCGCCACGACTTTGTTCAGAATGACAGAGTGGACGACAGCAAGAAATTCGATCGTCGCCGCAACCGCAGCCGATCTCGTCCTCGCTTCAACTCCGACGGCACCTGCTTCTACCACGGAGAATTTGGCTCCAAGGCACGGAAATGTCTCGAAGGATGTAAATTCTTCCAGCCGGGAAACTTAAACAGCAAGTGCTAGAGGCGGCAACCACTTGCTCCCCTCCATCCGGCCGCCTCTTCATCAAAGACAGGCAAACAAATATTGAATTTCTGGTTGACACAGGCTCTGACGTGTGTGTTTTCCCACGCAAACTTGTGAAAAACCTTGACTCCCTCGCTAAAACCTTCTTGGACCTGACTGCGGCCAACGGATCTGCAATCAAAATCTACGGTGTGCTTAACATCAACCTCAACCTCGGGCTGCGACGAGAATTTTCTTGGAACTTTGTCGTTGCGGACGTAGGAAAACCAATCATCGGTGTCGACTTTCTAACTCATTACGACCTGCTGGTGGACATCAGACGGCAGAAACTCATTGACAACCTCACCAGCTGCTCCGTTATTGGTATCAAGCCAACAGGTAACTGGCCCAGCGTGAAAACTATCACCGGCACTGGCCCCTTCTTCAACATCCTCAAAGACTTTCCTGAGTTGACCCGCCTGCCTTCCCACGACAAGATCATCAAGCACAATACCGTCCACTACATCAAAACAACCGATGGACCACCTGTCTTCACCAAACCTAGACGAATGGATCCACAACGAGAAGCTGCTGCTCGAGAACGTTTCGCGTCTTACATCAAGTCTGGCAAGATGCGTCCCTCGCGCAGTCAATGGGCTTCACCTCTTCACACTGTCAAGAAAAACGATGGGACTTGGAGGGACTGCGGAGACTACCGCATGCTCAACGCTAGGACAGAGCCCGACCGCTACTCCATCCCGAATATCCAAGATGCCACTGCCAAACTCGCTGGCTGCAACATCTTCTCCGTCCTGGACATCCCAAAGGCCTTCTACCACATCCCTGTCCACCCACCGGACATCCCAAAGACGGCCATCACGACACCATTTGGTTTGTACGAATTTCTGTACATGCCTTTTGGACTTCAGAATGCAAGCCAAACTTTTCAACGCTTCATGCATGAAGTAACACGAGAACTTCCCTTCGTGTTTGTCTACATTGACGACATTCTTGTCTTCTCACGGAACGAGAGGGACCATGCAGAACATCTACGCACTCTGTTTCAGCGTCTTCAGGACTATGGCCTGGTACTCAACGTCTCCAAATGCGTCTTCGGCGCGTCAGAGATTGACTTCCTGGGCTACAAGGTTTCTGCGAACGGTATCCTTCCTCTGGATAGGCACATCAAGACCATCGTCGACTTTCCTGTGCCCCAGACGGTCGACCAACTACGCCGTTTCCTTGGCCTTCTCAACTTTTATCATCGCTGGATGCCTCACATTGCCCTGGACCAGGCTCCAATCAACGCAATCATGGCACAACCAAACCTGAAGAAAAAGTCAAAAATCTACATGACTCCTGAAGCCATCAAAGCCTTCAACACCTGTAAGAAGAAGCTTGCTGAAGCCACCAAACTCGCTCATCCTCAGCCAAATTGTCCTTTAAGCATTGTTACCGACGCTTCGGACATTGGCATGGGTGGCGTTCTTCAACAATTTGTGGATGGAGCTTGGCAACCTCTAGGTTTCTACTCGAAGAAGCTCTGCCCGGCTCAACAGAAATACGTGACCTACGACCGTGAGCTGCTCGCCATCTACTCAACCATCCGCTACTTTCGTCATCTACTTGAAGCAAGACCATTCACCATTTACACCGATCATAAACCACTAGCATCTGCCTTCAAGGAAGAAGGAAAGAACCGCTCTCCCCGTCAGATACGACACCTCGACTTCATCGGACAGTTCTCTACGGACATCCGCTACCTGCCCGGAAAAGAAAACATCGTGGCAGACGCTCTCTCCCGCATCGAGGTCGAGGCTCTGTCAACACTTCCAGTGGACTTCTCGGCCCTGGCGCTGGCTCAAGAGACTGACCCTGAGCTACAGAGCTTTCTTAAAGGAGGGACTACGCTTCAGCTGCGACAAATTCAAATCCCTGGAAAAGACCAATCGATCTACTGCGACATTTCTACTGGTCGTAACCGCCCATTCTTGACCTCTGATTTCAGATTTCCCGCATTTAAGGCACTTCATGGACTTGCCCACCTGGGAATCAAAGCTTCTGTGCGACTGGTATCGCAACGTTTCGTCTGGCCTGGCCTCCGGAAGAACGTCATTACCTGGACTCGGGCCTGCAAAGACTGCCAACTCTCTAAGGTCTCTCGGCACGTAACGACTCCATGGCAGACTCACCCCCTCCCTGAAGCTCGATTCGCAGTTCTCAACCTGGACTTGATTGGCCCACTACCACCAGCTAACGGATACAAATACTGCCTAACCATCGTGGACCGCTTCACTCGTTGGTGTGAGGCCATACCTTTAGAAGATGCAACCGCTGACCACATTTGTCGTTCTTTCCTGTTCAACTTTATCGCCCGCTTTGGCTGCCCTGTCAAGATCATCACCGATCAAGGACGACAGTTCGAGAGTCACCTGTTCCGTCAGTTCGCCCAACGCTTTGGCATCACCCTGGCACGCGCAACTGCCTATCATCCTCAGAGCAACGGCCTGGTGGAACGTATGCATCGCACCTTGAAAGCTGCCTTGATGTGCCACAAAGATGACACTTGGTACGATAGCTTGCCACTCGTCCTTCTTGGTCTCCGCTGCCTCTACAAGGAAGACCTTAAAGCGACCCCTGCAGAACTCGTCTACGGCGAACCCCTGCGTCTGCCTGGCGAATTCCTTGGAAACACCGATTTCGATGACATCAGCGCCTCTGAGCTGCTGCGTCAGCTTCGGCAAAACTTCTCCACACTCCGTCCCGTTCCTGCTGCTCACCACGCTAAAGCCAAAGTCTTCATCTTCAAAGACTTGGACACCGCACCCATGGTCTACCTTAGAACAGACGCGGTTCGGACATCGCTCCAGCCTCCGTACACTGGCCCGTACGAGGTGTTGGCGAGGACCGAAAAAACTTTTACTCTTCGGATCAAAGAGAAGGAAGTCGTGGTCTCTAAAGATCGCCTCAAACCCGCATACAGCCTGCCTGACGACACACCAGCCGTCCACACTCAGAGACCATCTCGGCAGACTCAGCCACGGGTACCTCCACCGCTACCTCCACCGCCACCTCCACGTCCTGAGGTTGTAACCAGATCAGGTCGGCGTGTACGATTTTTGGACCGTTATCAAGCGTGACATCCTGTCTTAAAGGAGGGACTCCTGTGGTGGCTCTGACTCTCTCTGACTCTCTCCCCCACTTTGTGCTAGTGCGCCCTGTGCTCTTGTGACTTCTCACCCCCACTTAAGATGGTGCTGAAAACCTCCAGAAGTTTCCCCCATCTCAAAATGTACTTTAATTAACAACATTAATTAGCTGACTAATTGTGTCCTCAATTCATCGATATTACAATTTACAATAAACTCTGACAATAAAGGCAAACCCAATTTCACCCTTATTAGTAATGCACAGCAATAAATATGATTCAAATAAAACTCTACTTCGCGACGCACTTTACGGCCAGCCGTTTAGGCCGGTCTCTGTTCACTCAGTCTAATAAACCGAAGTTAAGCAAGTTAAAAATCAGTAGTTGAGTGTTTTACTTCATACGACTACCGCTCCTACAAATTAAAAGAAAGCCAGACCAAAACTATCGATTCTTCGTCAAGGAATCGACCAATCATCTGAAGTTTGATGGAATTTCAAGAAAGCCAGACCAAAACTATCGATTCTTCGTCAAGGAATCGACCAATCATCTGAAGTTTGATGAAATTCAAGGAAATCCGGACTAAAACTATCGATTCTTCGTCAAGGAATTGACCAATCATCTGAAGTTTGATGGAATTCAAAGAAAGCCCGACAGAAACTTTCGATACTTTGTCAAGGAATCGACCAATCATCAGAAGTTTGATGAAATTCCGAGAAAGCCAGACCAAAACTATCGATACTTCGTCAAGGAATCGAACAATCATCTGAAGTTTGATGAAATTCCAAGAAAGCCAGACCAAAACTATCGATTCTTCGTAAGGGAATCGACCAATCATCAGAAGTTTGATGAAATTCCAAGAAAGCCAGACCAAAACTATCGATTCTTCGTCAAGGAATCGATCAATCATCAGAAGTTTGATGAAATTCCAAGAAAGCCAGACCAAAACTATCGATTCTTCGTCAAGGAATCGACCAATCATCTGAAGTTTGATAAAATTCAAAGAAAGCCTGACCAAAAATATAGATTCTTCGTAAAGGAATCTACCAACCATCTGAAGTTTGATGAAATTACAGGAAATCCAGACCAAAACTATCGATTCTCCGTCAAGGAATCGACCAATCATCTGAAGTTTGATGGAATTCCAAGAAAGCCCGACCAAAACTATCGAAACTGAGTCAAGGAATCAACCAATCATCTGAAGTTTGATGAAATTCCAGGAAATCCAGACTAAAACTATCGATTCTTCGTCAAGGAATCGACCAATCATCTGAAGTTTGATGGAATTCCAAGAAAGCCCGACCAAACCTATCGATTCTTCCTCAAGGAATCAACCAATCATCTGAAGTTTGATGAAATTAAAAGAAAGCCAGACCAAAACTATCGATTCTTCGTCAAGGAATCGACCAATCATCTGAAGTTTGATGGAATTTCAAGAAAGCCAGACCAAAACTATCGATTCTTCGTCAAGGGATCGACCAATCATCAGAAGTTTGATGAAATTCCAAGAAAGCCAGACCAAAACTATCGATTCTTCGTCAAGGAATCGATCAATCATCAGAAGTTTGATGAAATTCCAAGAAAGCCAGACCAAAACTATCGATTCTTCGTCAAGGAATCGACCAATCATCTGAAGTTTGATAAAATTCAAAGAAAGCCTGACCAAAAATATAGATTCTTCGTCAAGGAATCTACCAACCATCTGAAGTTTGATGAAATTCCAGGAAATCCAGACCAAAACTATCGATCCCCGTCAAGGAATCGACCAATCATCTGAAGTTTGATGGAATTCCAAGAAAGCCCGACCAAAACTATCGAAACTGTGTCAAGGAATCAACCAATCATCTGAAGTTTGATGAAATTCCAGGAAATCCAGACTAAAACTATCGATTCTTCGTCAAGGAATCGACCAATCATCTGAAGTTTGATGGAATTCCAAGAAAGCCCGACCAAACCTATCGATTCTTCCTCAAGGAATCAACCAATCATCTGAAGTTTGATGAAATTAAAAGAAAGCCAGACCAAAACTATCGATTCTTCGTCAAGGAATCGACCAATCATCTGAAGTTTGATGGAATTTCAAGAAAGCCAGACCAAAACTATCGATTCTTCGTCAAGGAATCGACCAATCATCTGAAGTTTGATGAAATTCAAAGAAAGCCTGACCAAAAATATAGATTCTTCGTCAAGGAATCTACCAATCATCTGAAGTTTGATGAAATTCCAGGAAATCCGGACTAAAACTATCGATTCTTCGTCAAGGAATTGACCAATCATCTGAAGTTTGATGGAATTCCAAGAAAGCCCGACCAAAACTATCGATATTTTGTCAAGGAATCGACCAATCATCTGAAGTTTGATGAAATTACAGGAAAACCAGACCAAAAATATCGAAATTTTGTCAAGGAATCGACCAATCATCTGAAATTTGATGAAATTCAAAGAAAGCCAGACCAAAACTATCGATTCTTCGTCAAGGAATCGACCAATCATCTGAAGTTGTGAGAAATTCCAAGGAAGCCAGACCATAACTATCGATTCTTCGTCAAGGAATCGAACAATCAACTTTAGGTTTGATGGAATTCCAAGAAAGCCAGACTAAAACTATCGATTCTTCGTCAAGGAATCGACCAATCATCAGAAGTTTGATGAAATTCCAAGAAAGCCAGACCAAAACTATCGATTCTTCGTCAAGGAATCGACCAATCATCAGAAGTTTGATGAAATTCCATGAAAGCCAGACCAAAACTATCGATTCTTCGTCAAGGAATCGACCAATCATCTGAAGTTTTATGAAATTCCAAGAAAGCCAGACCAAAACTATCGATTCTTCGTCAAGGAATCGATCAATCATCAGAAGTTTGATGAAATTCCAAGAAAGCCAGACCAAAAATATAGATTCTTCGTCAAGGAATCTACCAATCATCTGAAGTTTGTTGAAATTCCAGGAAATCCGGACTAAAACTATCGATTCTTCGTCAAGGAATTTACCAATCATCTGAAGTGTGATGGAATTCCAAGAAAGCCCGACCAAAACTATCGATATTTTGTCAAGGAATCGACCTATCATCTGAAGTTTGATGAAATTACAGGAAAACCAGACCAAAAATATCGAAATTTTGTCAAGGAATCGACCAATCATCTGAAGTTTTATGAAATTCCAAGGAAGCCAGACCAAAACTATCGATTCTTCGTCAAGGAATCGAACAATCAACTTTAGGTTTGATGGAATTCCAAGAAAGCCAGACTAAAACTATCGATTCTTCGTCAAGGAATCGACCAATCATCAGAAGTTTGATGAAATTCCAAGAAAGCCAGACCAAAACTATCGATTCTTCGTCAAGGAATCGACCAATCATCTGAAGTTTTATGAAATTCCAAGGAAGCCAGACCAAAACTATCGATTCTTCGTCTAGGAATCGAACAATCAACTTTAGGTTTGATGGAATTCCAAGAAAGCCAGACTAAAACTATCGATTCTTCGTCAAGGAATCGACCAATCATCAGAAGTTTGATGAAATTCCGAGAAAGCCAGACCAAAACTATCGATTCTTCGTCAAGGAATCGACCAATCTTCAGAAGTTTGATGAAATTCCATGAAAGCCAGACCAAATTTATCGATACTTTGTCAAGGATTCAACCAATCATCTGAAGTTTGATGAAATTCCAGGAAATCCAGACTAAAACTATCGATTCTTCGTCAAGGAATCGACCAATCATCTGAAGTTTGATGGAATTCCAAGAAAGCCCGACCAAACCTATCGATTCTTCCTCAAGGAATCAACCAATCATCTGAAGTTTGATGAAATTAAAAGAAAGCCAGACCAAAACTATCGATTCTTCGTCAAGGAATCGACCAATCATCTGAAGTTTGATGGAATTCAAAGAAAGCCCGACAGAAACTTTCGATACTTTGTCAAGGAATCGACCAATCATCAGAAGTTTGATGAAATTCCGAGAAAGCCAGACCAAAACTATCGATTCTTCGTCAAGGAATCGACCAATCATCAGAAGTTTGATGAAATTCCATGAAAGCCAGACCAAAACTATCCATTCTTCGTCAAGGAATCGACCAATCATCTGAAGTTTTATGAAAATCCAAGAAAGCCAGACCAAAACTATCGATTCTTCCTCAAGGAATCGACCAATCATCTGAAGTTTGATGAAATTCAAAGAAAGCCAGACCAAAACTATCGATTCTTCGTCAAGGAATCTACCAACCATCTGAAATTTGATGAAATTCCAGGAAATCCAGACCAAAACTATCGATTCTCCGTCAAGGAATCGACCAATCATCTGAAGTTTGATGGAATTCAAAGAAAGCCCGACAGAAACTTTCGATACTTTGTCAAGGAATCAACCAATCATCTGAAGTTTGATGAAATTCCAGGAAATCCAGACTAAAACTATCGATTCTTCGTCAAGGAATCGACCAATCATCTGAAGTTTGATGGAATTCCAAGAAAGCCCGACCAAACCTATCGATACTTTGTCAAGGAATCAACCAATAATCTGAAGTTTGATGAAATTTCAAGAAAGCCAGACCAAAACTATCGATTCTTCGTCAAGGAATCGACCAATCATCTGAAGTTTTATGAAATTCCAGGAAATCCAGACCAAAACTATCGATTCTCCGTCAAGGAATCGACCAATCATCTGAAGTTTGATGGAATTCCAAGAAAGCCCGACCAAACCTATCGATTCTTCCTCAAGGAATCAACCAATCATCTGAAGTTTGATGAAATTAAAAGAAAGCCAGACCAAAACTATCGATTCTTCGTCAAGGAATCGACCAATCATCTGAAGTTTGATGGAATTTCAAGAAAGCCAGACCAAAACTATCGATTCTTCCTCAAGGAATCGACCAATCATCTGAAGTTTGATGAAATTCCAAGAAAGCCAGACCAAAACTATCGATTCTTCGTCAAGGAATCGATCAATCATCAGAAGTTTGATGAAATTCCAAGAAAGCCAGACCAAAACTATCGATTCTTCGTCAAGGAATCGACCAATCATCTGAAGTTTGATGAAATTCAAAGAAAGCCTGACCAAAAATATAGATTCTTCGTCAAGGAATCTACCAATCATCTGAAGTTTGATGAAATTCCAGGAAATCCGGACTAAAACTATC